>NW_005871048.1:19014228-19287216 GCF_000147115.1 Myotis lucifugus
ATATAGCAAAGACTGAGATCAGTTCACTATGTAATTTAAAAATAGATCTTCTATTCTTGTTCCTTCTGTCACTTTTACTGAATATTTATACACCATGTTTTGAAACAAATATCAGCACTTATATTTTTGTCTGCTGAGTCACTTTATGCACTAAATCTGATACGTAGAGATCTGATCTTATATATTACTGCCCCTTTGTATTGTATTTTTTCTCATTTTATTTTTTTATCTTGACTATAATTTCAACCTACAATAATGGATATTTAGATCTTTGATCTCTAAAGATGATATTCCATTTGACATGCCAACTATTATCTACAAACATGAATGCTTTTAATTAACCAACCAATTTGCCTGTCATTGTTTTATATCTATCATCATTGTAGTTTTCAACTCTTCAGTTTCCACTTCATGAAATTTCCATTAAAACAGTGGCCTTTAGCCCTAACCAGTTTGGCTCTGTGGATAGAGCATCGGCCCGCGGACTGAAGGGTCTTGGGTTCAATTCGGTCAAGGGCATGTACCTTGGTTGCAGGCTCTATCCTTGGCCGTGGTCAGGGCATGTGCTGGAAGCAACCAATCAATGTGTCTCTCTCAAATTGATGGTTCTCTCTCTCTGTTTCTCCCCCTTCCTTCCACTCTCTCTAAAAGTCAATGGAAAAAAAAAACACCTCTGGGTGAGGATCAACAAAAATAAGACAAAACACAATAATAAAACCTGTGGCCTTTAGTTTATCTGGGACTTGCAGATAAAAGCTTTCAAATAAAAGTTTAAAAGCTTCACTTTTTTGTAATTCTCAAACTTAATGGTTTTATATGAAAACATAGAAACATTTTCATACATGTGATATATATTTATATTGTAAAATTACGAGTTTAATTTACTCTTTCATATTTATAAATATCATGGAACCAATGTGTGAAATACAGAAAATAAAGCAAAAGACAATTTGCTAGATAATTTAGAGGGAGGAAATAAAAGTGTAATGACAACCATGTAAACCTCTTTTTTTAATTTATAAAGTTTTGAATTACATTATATGGTATGACCATTTGCAAGATAGCAATTCCCTTAAAAGTTCACTAGCCTGGGTACGAGTCCTTGAAATTCATTTTAATTTATCTTCAAAAGGTATTTTATCCTCTGAGTTTTAAAAAGAACATGAAATAGTTTCCACTCCAGTCAGGCCTTTCTAAGTTTAGCCTTCTCTTTTATTAAATGATTCAAAATAATTTTTAATAGCAAAGTTGCACCAAGTAATTCATCTTTTGAACATGTCAAGTTTCTTCAAAGCTAAATTGCTTTTAGTAGTAGTCGGTTTCTATTACAAATTAACTTTGATTTGTTGCTGTTCTTTATGGCATTTGACTGGAATGAATAACAGTGGTCTATAAATTCTAGTCTCAAACCTACATCTGGCAATTCATTAGGATCATCTTTGAGAAACTCAAGAAAACATGAAATGTAACCTGAAATTGGGGGTGTGGTTGCGCACGCGCACACACACACACACACGTGCACACACACACACGCACACGCAAGCACGCACACACACACACACACACACAAATAATTCTTCCATGTAAAACTTTCTTAATTTCAAAGGCCAAGTCCAAACACAGGTCTTTTTCATAATTTAATTTTAACTAAAAAGCGATTAAAATAAGTATACATTCAAATTTTCTCCCACTTAGGGCTAAAATAAAGCTCTAGCCTTTTCTGTTCCTACATTTGAGATGCTAGGCTATGATAAATAAATCCAACCAACAGGTAGATCACTGCCATTATATCTCATGGTTTCCAATCTTATCAGAGTGAGCCTTCAGACTCCTGTCAATCTCTTTTAAAAGCTGCTTGTCATCTCTCATTCTTCAAAAAGTTGCTAAACTGATGTAACTGAAGGATGATTACCATGCCTTGTCTCTTTCATATCTTCAATATATAGAAATGCTTGCCTATGATAAATGATATACATGAGTTTTTAAAAATTAATGTCTCTCTCTAAGTCTTCAGTTTTTCTCCAAGTACTGTCTATCTCAGTAGAGAAAAAAAATGAGCCTTTTTCAAATATAATTTCTAACAATAATTAGGTACTACATTTTTCTGTTAATACCCCAAGTATTTTGATATTGTCCTATTTAATTCTCACAGCATTTCTCATAAAATATGTACCATTGTTTAGAGTTAAGCTTGAGAAAGATGATAATTAAATTTTTAATTAATCATTCCAAGTTTATATAAGTAAAACAGGGCATAATTACATGTTTCTGACGTCATACATGAGTCTAATAACAGAATTCTAAATATTAATCATTAAAATTTCTTCACCTCCTGCACCCTTTCTTACAAATTATTTTTTATAACTTAAAAATTTTACTTCAAGTTTAAGATTTTTTTGCAATCCTCCTGTGATTAAGAATGTGATTTTTACATATGGATTTTTACTTACTCTTGACTGTGTATGTTGACCAGTGAGGATTTCTACCTTTTTTTGTATAGCAATCTTACTGTCTCAGCACGATTTTTTGACTAGCCCGTGTCCCTGCACTGATATACAATGCTAAGTTTTATTGTATTAATTAAGCCTTTCATATATACATGAATTTGTAGGTTTCCCATTTTGCTTAATTAATTTGTATATTCTTATATTAACACCCTGCTATTATAATTATTAGGCTTTATAATATTTATATTTGGTGAGATGTGTCCCCTGATATTTCTTGATCTCTTCAACATTTCTTGACAATTAAATATTCAAAAAGTAATTATCACATTGAAACTTGTCCAGGTCATATAGGACATCTTCTAGCACTAGAGATGAGGAAAAATAAATTTAGAAACTACAAAAATCTCATGGACTTCAATATTCAAATTAAACTTGAATCATCAAAGATTCAAGTTTATTCTTATAAAATCAGAGAATTCTAGATATGGAAGGACTTTTTAAGATCATCTAGTTGAATTTATTAATATTATTTTCATCTGAAAAGACTGAGACTTGGAGAGGTAATTTAAAAAATACACATTGAGTGGCAGAGCATATACTAAAATTGCATCTGTTAAGTAAAATAGAAAAGGTTTTATTCCTAATTCTCATATTATTTAAGCTAACTTTGATATTTTTTCTGATTCCAGAATTCATTAACCAAAGAATCAATGATAATTCAATGTATAATTACCAGATGACATTGGTTAATTAATGAAAACAATGTAGACACACATCATTAAAATAGTTTAATATGTATTTGTTTATTTTTATTTGAACAGTTTAATAGAAATTGAATTTATAGAAGGGAAAATAGGAATTCACTTCCAGCAAAATGAGACTAGCTATTTCTAGACCAATTTTATCAATCAACAAGAAAACATACTTGAATAAATAAAAATATACCAAACATAAAAAATGAGAGAGCTAAAACACAGTGTGAACTTGAGGATCCAATATACTAGAGAGAAGGAAAGAGCAAAAGGGTGAACTAACATTTTGAGCCATATTTCTTGGCATTTGCCGATTCCAAAGGAGCAGCCGAAAGGCTCAAAAGTTAAGTGGCTGCTCGGGAGCTTTAATTAGAGTAGACTTTCTGACATTCTTAACTGACTAGGATAGAAACCTTTATATTTATGGCCCTGCATGAGGGAGGAACATTGGTAAGCAGCCCAGGATTTCACATGTAATCCCTGAAGAACTATAGTGTATGAGTTATGGAAGAAATTGAATTAGGCAACTCTTCTCAGAGACTGAAGCCCAGCTTCAAACCAGATCAACCTCTTACCAAATGAAGCAATTTATCTCTGAGCAAAGCAAAAATAAATTCTCCCTACAGGAATATAACACTAAAATCATCTCTTCATGCTTTCAGATAAACTGTAGGAATACAAATATGAAACAACTAAATGTGCAAAAAGAAAAATGACTAACAGAATGGATAATATAGATATGAAAAATAACCCCAAAGCAAACCCAAAGGAGTTTTAGATGTAAATGTGATTAGCACCTCATATATATAAGCCAAACCCATGGACACAGACAATAGGGGGATGAGAGCATGAGTGTGTGTGTGTATGTGGGGGGGGAGGTTGGGGGTTAATGTTAATGGGGGGGATGAGGACACATTTGTAATACCTTAACCAATAAAAAAAAAGACATGTCACCTTCAAACAAAACAATAACGCTAAGCTGACTATTTAACACAATTCATAGTAACTGGAAAACTGAAATTACTGCTAATTAAAAATTTTTAACCTAATGAAAACTTTCTCCAATGATGAAGATACAACAGAATTTAAGACACAGCAAAGAGTGCCTGTCAACTGACCCACACTAAAGGGGTTCTACAGGTTGAAGGAAAATGGTCTCAAATGAAAGCATGGAGATACAGGAAGCAAAGAGAAGGTAGTTACTACTTCTAAATGAATGTTGACTATACAAAATAAAAGCAACATCTATAGAATTTATAAATTTCCAACAGATACAACACAAATTATAAAAAGGAGGTAAAATGAAAGGAATAATTAAATAATTTATATTAAAGGAATAATTCTTTTATTAAAGGAATAATCTATCAGGAAGACATAACAAATTTCAATGTATTTACTTCTAATATCGGTTCATCAATACCTATAAATTTTTTAAAAGTGACTTATGAGAATCAGGAAAATCTACAGTTATAGTGGGAGTTTTTGAGACACCTCTCAGTAATTTAAAACAAATAGAAATGTTGCAAGGAAGTTGAATGTTAAACATGATTGACAAAGGGGAAAAATAGACCCTTTTAGAGAATAAAAAGTGGGAGAGGAATTTTACTTGTAAAATATATTTATAATATTTTTGAACTCTGGGTATTTCTTGGGCATGAGGGTTACAGAGTCAGAAATTGGTTTGGCCTCCGCACTCTATGGAATAGCACAAGTAATCTGAGGAACTCTCTCCCAGGCTTTGCCCTGAAGCAGGAAAGGGCAAACTCATGATATTTTGCCAATTAGCAAACATCCAGTTATAACTTTCACTCCTTGAAAGTACATTCTTTTCCTAAAAGCAGTTTTCTCAATAATTCCCTAGTTGACTTTGGATGAGAGCAAAGTACCCCTACTTCTTTGATCCCCTACAAGTAAGTGAGAAAGAACTCGGCGTAGTATGCCAACTATCTTTAAATAAAAATTCACTACTTTAGCAGTCTCTAGCTTTCTCTCCAATGTAAGTTGCAATTAGCTGCTAGGCTAAGGTTTGCAATTCTAGTTTTATATGAGACCTTTTCAACCTCAGCAGTGATTAATTTAATACTTCTCTTTGCAAATTGGCATATTTTTTCATGTATAAGTTCCTTTAAGCTTTAACCCAAATTTTTATACAATTAGAAAAGTTGTATTTAATATAATCTTTAATGTGCACATATATATATGTGAAAAGGAGTATAATTTAGGGAGGTTGAGCTCATTTAATGTATCCTTAATAATGCATAATTTCAAACCATTTCAAAATGTTTAGGCAAGACCCGTTATTTCCTGATTAAGATCATAGCAATCCTTTTGTACTGGAAATAACACTAATTTTGATGTCTATTTTATGTCTACAAAGGCAGATGTGAAACAGAGGAATTAAAATATTACCACTCTGTAATGAAAAATAGGAAAAAAAGAATAAAAAATGTGAAATGTTCTGCTTTAAGTATAAGAGACAAAAGTGTAAGAGAGGTGTTCTGCATTACAGATGGTGAAGCCAAGAGGTAACTTACCATCTTACATATAACAACTATAAACATTGTACCAATTACTAAACAAACTAATAAACAATAAACTGCCCCCACCCACGCGCCTAAGGAGTTCTAGAGAATGAATAAAAACAGACACATTTTGGGGGAGAGTTAAAACTTTAAAGGGAATAGCATGGGGTAAGATTTGTGTTGTTTTAGTCTAAGGGAGTTGCAGCATAGTGCAGGGGTTTGAAACTCCAATAGAAGATATGCAATCATTCTGACCTGAAGACACAAAGAAAAGGAACTGAATCAAACCACAGCTGCTATAAAGTGATAGGACATCATTGAAAAGATAGGGATAGATAAGAGAAATCCCAAATTCTCTTTATAAATTTTACCCAAATTCTGCTGACCCCGGAATCATGTATGTGTGGGGTATACTGAAACGGTCTGCGGCAAACTCAAAAGAACTGAACTAAGATGCAAGGTGGTTACCATTACAGTTGTGACAAAGTTGGCACTTTGTGTCTAACTAAATTAATTGTTTGCTACAGTGCATTTAACAGAGACCAAAATTGAATAGTCCGATTCTGCAATTAGGAGAAAATGACTTTAGGATAGCTATTATGCATACATTGAATGAAGTAAAGAAAAATATACTTATTATAGATGAAGAGGCAGAGATGTAGGAAATCTACATATTTTTAGAAATGGAAACAGAAAATTCAAAATAAAAATTGGTTGGAAAAGTTTATAGTGTAATGAAGATAATGGAAAAGTCATAAGTTGAATGTATGTCAATAAAAATCCAGAGGGAAATGGGGAAAAAGGATTAGAAAATATAAGCAGTTTAAAGGACCTGTGGGACAATAACAAAAAGCCTAACATATGTTAACATAGGATAGCAATATTGAGATAAAAAATATTTTGACAAAATGAAGGCCAAATATTAACAAAATTTGGTGACAGTTGTATTTTTATACATTCAAGAAACTTTTTGAAACCAAACAGGGTAGATATGAAAAAATTCACATCTAGGTACATCAACTACTGAAAAACAGATAAAGAAAAAAATCATTGTGAAAGTAAGCCAAAGGAAAATAACATATTACATTCATGGCAGTTTAAGTAGAAAATCCCAGGGAATCTAAAGAACTACTACATGAATAAGTGAATTAAGAAGTCAATGGAATACACAATTAATATACAAAAGCCAGAGCAGCAAAATGTTGAAAAATTCAATTTCTAAAAATTCTATTTATAAGAGTGTTAAAATATACTTACAAATAAAGTTTCAAAATGTATGCATGGTGTTGTATGAAAAACCATAAATATTGAATATCATTAAGATCTCAATGCTATCTAAATTGACCTCTAGATTTGACTATAACACCTACCAAAATAACAGCAGAAATTTTTATTTTATTTATTTTTACATTTTATTTATTGGTTCTAGAAAAGCAGTGTGGGGTGGGGGGAGAGACAGAGAGAGAGAGAGTGAGAGAGAGAGAGAGATTTGTTGTTCCAATAATTCATATATTCTTTGGTTGCTTCTTGTATGTGCCTTGACCAGAGATGGAACCCACAATCTTGGTGTATCGGGATGACACTCTAAATAAATGATCTACCCAGCCAGGTCAACACCAAAAATGTTTAAAGCAAAAAAAAAAAAATGTTTAAAGCATAAATTGCAAATTTATTCTAAAATTTATATGAAAGTTACAAATAATAGCCAAAGCAATTTTTAAAAGGAACAAACCTGGGGACTCAGAATATTTGATTTTATGAGCTGTTATTAAGAGGCAATAATTAACCCTGGCTGGTGTGGCTTAGTAGTTTGAGCACAGTCCCATGCACCAAGAAGTTCCAGTTCGATTCCTGGTCAGAGCACCTGTCTGGGTTGCACCTTGATCCTTAGTAGGGGACATGCAAGAGGCAGCCAATCTGTTTCTCTCTCTCATCGATGTTCCTTCTCTCCCTCTCTCTTCCTCTCTCTCTTGAACAATAACATTTTTTTTAAAAAGCAGCTATAATGAAGACAGTATGATTGGTGGATGGTTAGGCATATAAATCTATATCTCTATATATTTAATATATAGTTATATTTCTAGACAATTACTATTTTTAATATATATAGATTAATTGATATTGACATTATTAATATACATAATTGCTTTTTAAAGTTGCCAAGATAATTCATTGGTCAAAAGGAAGTCTTTACATAAAATTTCTTAGGACAACTCAGTATCTATATAGGAAAATTTTAACATCTACTCTTATCTGAAAAGAGAGGATCATAAACAAATATAAAATTTAAAATTATTAAACAGAAAGGAAAACACACAAAATCCTTGTGACTTTTAAACTGGAAAATAATTTTAGGTAGTACACAATAAATGCACATCACAACAGAAAAAAATTGATAATTTGTACTTCAATACAAAAAAATTTTGCTTAACAGACACAGTTAATAAAATGAAAAGACAAGCCACAGGTTGAAAATACTCACTATGCATATATTAGGCAGAGGACTTGTAACCAAAATGTATACGTAATGTGTTCTTAAAACACAATAGGAAGATTAATAAGTCAATTTTTAAAAATAAAATTCTTGAATGAAATTTACCAAAAGGAGGTTTACCAATGACCAATGGTCACATAAATATTCCCTATACATTATTATTTATTGCAAGTTAAAACCACATGAAATAATTTTACATGAATGTGCATGTATGTGCCCATGTACATATGCACACACTCACACACACACATAAATATGAAGTAGAATGGCTACTATTTTTAAAATTTTAATATACTATGTAATGGAGAGTTCTTGGAATAACTAGAACTCTAAAAATTGTTGGTTAAAATGTAAAATATAATTGCCACTTTGGAAAACTGGAAATTTCTTAAAAGATATATATACACCTGCCACATAGTCCAGCCATCCACTCTAAGTATTTACTCAAGATTAATGAACATTTACATGAACTCAAAGGCTTGTACTTCAATATTCATAGCAATTTTTATTTGTAATAGCCAAAAGTTCTGCACAAACCAAATGTTCATTAATAGGAACATATAAAAACAAAATATAGTGTAACAGAATACTAGTCTCTAAAAAGGAATGAAATACTGATATATACACTGTGGATGAACCTCATCATCACGTGACAAATGAAAAGTTGGATACAATGAGACCAAACTGTAGTATTTCAGTTAGATAAAAATTCTGGAAATACAAACTACTTTATAAAAAAAAAAGACTGCATCTGGGCCAAAGGACCCTTTTAGGGAGGGATAACAATGTGGATTCATGGATGTCTACTTCTGTCAAAACTAATACCAATTTAAATGGATATGTTCTATTGTATGTTAATTACAAAATTTTATAGCCAATATTTTTATGAATACATTACTTAAAGGACTGATGATAAAAGCATGCTGTTCTTTTTTTTGAGTTTATTTTTAATCACTGTTGACATTCAATATTATATTATATTCAGATATATATCATAATGATTAGACATTTATATATCTCACAGAGTGATCACCCTGATCACTAGTACTCATCAAATATCATATGTATTTATTATACTAGTATTGACTATATTCCCTATGCTGTAATTTACATCCCCTTGACTATTTTTATGACTGACAATTTGTAGTTCTTCGTTCCTTTCTTTTTTTTTTTTCTTTTCACCCATCTGGCAATCTTCATTTTGTTCTCTGCATTTATGAGTGTGTTTTTATTGGTTTTCTTTTGTTGTTGTTTGTTTACTTTGTTTCTTGGATTCCATATATAAGTGAAATCATATGGTATTTCTCTTTTCTGACTTAGTTCACTTTGTTTGGCTTTGGTATGAGGGTAATATTGGCCTCATAAAATGAGTTTGGGAGCCTTGCCTCCTTTTCAATATTTGGGAATAGTTTGAGAAGGATAGTTATTATTTCTTCTTTGAATGTTTGGCTAAATTAACCTATGAGGCCATCTGGTCCAGGACTTTTGTTTGTTGGGGCTTTTTTGAATACTGATTCAATTGTATCAGTCTGTTCAAATTTTCTTTTTTTTTTTCCTGATACAGTCTTGGAAGAGTGTATGTTTCCAGGAATTTATCCATTTCTTCCAGGCTGTGCAATTTGTTGATATATAACAGTTCATAGTATTTTCTTATAATCCTTTGTCTTTCCATAGTTCCTCTCATTTCTGATTTTATTTATTTAGAATCTCTCTCTCTTCTCTCTCTCTCTCTCTCTCTCTCTCTCTCTCTCTCTCTCTCTCTCTCTCCTCTCTTCCTTTATGGCTCTGGCTAAATGTTTATCAACTTTTATTTTTTTTAAGAACCCACTCTTGATATTATTCATTTTCTGTATTTTTCTTTTATACTCTATTTCATTTATTTCCACTCTGATATTCATTATTTCTTCCCTCCTACTTACTTTGGGTTTTGTTTGTTCTTTCTTTTTTAGTTCCTTTATGTGCAAGGCTAGATTATTTATTTAAAATGTTTCTTGTCTCTTAAGGTAGCCTCTTTTGCTGTAAATTTCCATCTAAGAACTGCTTTATCTGTGTCCCATAGATTTTGTCATTTTCATTTATCTCTAGATTTTTTTAATTTCTTCCTTGATTTTATTTTATTAACCCATTCATTGTTTGTTCAGTAGAATGTTATTTAGCCTCCACATGTTTTTGTGTTATTCAGTTTTCTTCTTCTAATTGACTTATTTTTTATATCATTGTGATATGAGAAGATGCTTGGTATTATTTTAATCTTCTTATATCTATTGAAACTTGTTTTGTGGCTTAACATGTGGTATATTCTGGAAAATGTTCCATGTGAATTTGAAAAGAATGTATATTTTGCTGCTTTGGGGTCAAATGTCTTAAAAATAACAATTAAGTATAACATGTAATTTAAAGTCACTGTTTTTGTTTTGCTTTTCTGTCTGGGTGATCTATCCACTTATGTCAATGTGGTGTTAAATTCCCCTACTAGTAGTGTATTACTGTCAACCACCTGAGCTAGGTGCTCCAGGAATATCCCTTCTGTAGGTTGTATGTTCCCTACTGTCATAGTTGGACCTGGATTACTGCTGGCATGTCAGTAGGTTGGGTTGACCCTTAGGCTGGCTGGCTGTGAGAGCTGGCCATGGCTATAGCAGATGAGTTGTTGTGTATGGGTTGACCCTACAGGGCAAGAGTCACTTTAGTGGGGCTCTGGTCCCAGCCTAGTCTGCCCTTGAGTTGTGTCATTGATGGAGCTGGTTGAATGGTGCTCTGGTGCAGTTGGAAGCCGGCCACCAGGTATCAGTTGGAAGAGGCTCCTGTGAGGTCAGGAGGCTTCTGGGGAGAGGCAGTGCTGTGAACAGAAGCTGGCTGCTGCTTATGCTGGGCTTGGCATTCTTTGGTGGGCACTATGATGAGAACTGAATCTAATTGCCACTTGTCCTGATTAGTTGGAGATATGTTCAGGTCAAATCTGTCCACAACTTATGCGAGACTTGGGACACCTGATAGGACATACAGTGCTATATGAGACAAGTTGCCACTTTTCCTGGGTTTAGAACCACTCGTCAAGAGCCACAAGACACCTGAGGCCAAATGCTACTTGTTTGGGGTGTGTGGGTCTTTGAGAGATTTTGGAAAAGGCTTCAGCTGGAGTGGAGGCAGGCTGCTTCTGTTGAGGAGCCTAAAGCTAGGCTAGTGAATTCAGGGAGGTTTGGGTAGAAAGAAGCTCCACAAAGGAACAATGGTGCTTTCCCTGCTTCCGTCCCTGGAAAGAGTTGCCCTGACCCCCTAACCCAGCCCTTCCCCTGAAGTAAGTTAGTTCCACCCAAGTGTGTGCCTGGCACTTTTTGATCTGCTGTCCCTGCTCTGCAGTTTAGAGCAAGTGAGTTTGTGAGCAAGTGAGTCTGTGCAAAAGCCCTTTAAGAGCAATGTCTCAATATCCAGCGGTCTGTTGTCTTTCTCAGACACAATTCCACTGTTTTTCACAGCCAGATGTTACAGGGACTCCTCTTCCTCATACTGGTGCCCCAGGCTGGGAAGCCTGATGTGAGGCTAGCCACTTGCTACTCAGGGAGACCTCTGCAGCTGAGATATCCCTCCCATTTCTTAATAACCACGCCATGGGTGGGGGATCTGCCTGAGCCAATCTGCCCCTCCTACCTCTCGTGAAGTGCCTTCTTTTTTATATACTTAGTTGTAGTGTATATCCCTCTGTTCAGCCACTCTTCAGGTGGTTCTTAATGATGGTTGTTGTATAATTTAATTGTAATTTTGCTATAATTCTGGAAGGAGGTGAGCACAGAGCTTACCTACTTTGCCATCTGGACTGGAAGTCCCAAGTAAAAAACATACTGTTCTTAGAGGCTTGATGGTGTAAGAATAGTGAGATTTGAAATGTCATCCTATGTGTAATGATTCAGTGATGCATTTATGGAACAAAACACATTGGAAAGTGTTTTAAAATCAAAGAGACCCAAACTGCAGTTTCACTTGGATAAGTTATGTTTTAACCCTTTTAAGCCTTGATTTCCACACCTGTAAAATAGATGTAGCAGCACTACTGTATTGTAGAATGACTTTGGGACAAAGCAACCTGTTTGAATTTTTGAACATTTACTTGTCTGTGCAAATTTCTCCATCTCTCTTTTTCTTAAAATTAAAAATGGCCATAACACTCAGCTTTAAAATAGGTCTGAGAATTTATTGGGTTGGCAAGTGAAAAACAACTAAGAAAATACCTGGCACGTTGTCAGGGCTCCTCTTCCCTTTTTGGTGAGTTCAAGCAAAATTTTTTTTTAATATATTTTATTGATTTTTTTTTACAGAGAGGAAGGGAGAGAGATAGAGAGTTAGAAACATCGATCAGCTGCCTCCTGCACACTCCCTCCTGGAGATGTGCCTGCAACCAAGGTACATGCCCTTGACCAGAATCGAACCTGGGACCCTTCAGTCCGCAGGCCGACACTCTATCCACTGAGCCAAACCGGCTATGGCTCAAGCAAAAATTTAAGTAATTTATAATCTGAAAAGAGTTAAACTATGATAAGGAACAGTTGGCAAGATGTTTACACTGGAAAAGATTTCTCAGTATAGAGGAATTTATTTTTATTTTTTCAAAGAACAACAGCTATGGCTTCAATTGTTGAATCGTGAATTACTTTCCTGATTTACTTAAAGGTTTGAAGAGCAGACTTCAAAGGACACTCATTCCCTAAGATTAAATATTGAAGTAAAGGTTATCTGAAATACTTAAACCTTTGAAAATGTCTCAGAGGGGAATTCCATTTCCAGCAGCATGACAAAGGTACCCTGAAGGGACTTCTTACTAGAATACAACTTGATCCTAGATAATTTACAACAAATACACTTTGAGAGCACTGTTGTAAACAAAGGAAATGTCCAAGGACAAATAAAAATAAGCCGGTGAGGTAAGACTGACACTTGGAAAGCAGTGCACACAGAGACTAGCTTGCAGTCAGGGAAAATAGCGATGTCAGGTTGGAAATGGAGAAATGGAGCCTGATATTTTCTACAAGACAGACAGAAGGATGGCCTCAAAATCGTCAGTGAATCTACTAGTTAAACATTCAGGAGGGTTAATGGAATGAAGCTGGCAGCTTCCACTGGGTTCTGAAAGAGAAAATCCAAGTCCTTTCTGGAGAATGTCACCACAATTTGGTTCCTTAAAGGTTCACAAGATTCACAAGAGGGGTTCAACAAAGGCCACAAGCTGTCTCTGGTGAAAAGAATAGTAAGAGAGTAAAACTTCTGGCAAAAAAGAGGAGAGAAATAGCATACAAATACATATTCTTGGAAATTGAAAAGAAGACATGGGAAAGAAATAGCATGGATTACAAGTTAATAAGAGAGTATTATGGAATTCTTACTCCCAATAAAGATTAAAATATTAGAAGTGAATGGACAAATCCATTGAAATAAATCATTTAATCAAACTAATTTAAGTATAATAAGGAAATTTAATTTTTGTATAATTACTATGTAAATTGAATATGTGATGAAAAATTTCTTACAAAGAAGACACTTAACCCAGATGGTTTTACAGGTGAGTTCAAGCAAAAATTTAAGTAATTTATAATTACAACCATAATCAAGTTCTTAAACAGAATAAAGAGGGGAAAATCCCCAACTTGTTTAAGAAATCTTGTTATTACATTGATATAAAAATAAAAAGACACACACACACAAAATCAAGGACCTTGGAGAGATGCAAAAATCTAAAACAAAATATTAGCAGCAACATATAAAAAATTAAGAATAACCCTAGCCAGTTTGGCTCAGTGGATAGAGCATTGGCCTGTGCACTGAAGGGTCCCGGGTTCGATTCTGGTCAAGGGCACATGCTTGAGTTGTAGGCTTGATTCTCAGTAGGGAACATGCAGAAGGCAGCTGATCAATGATTCTCATCATTGATGTTTCTATCTCTCTCTCTCTCTCTCCCTCTCCCTTCCTCTCTGAAATCAATAAAATATATTTTAAAAAATTAAGAATATATCCTAGGAATGCAAGAATGGTTTCACATTATAAAATATATAAATATAATTCATGTCATTAATAGGTTAGAGAGCAAAATCTATATTATTTTAATTGATGCAGAAAATAATCACAAGACAAAATTTATGACCTATGTGATTTATAATCCCTTAACAAACTAGGGAGGGATAGGAAGAAACTTTCTTAACTCCTCCTAAACTCTGTCTGTCAAAACACTTAGCAACTACAATCTCCTCTGGCAAAAACTAGAAGTATTTCTTTTATATAAGCAGTAAGACAGAGACTATGAAAATGCACTAAAAGTCTTAGCCAGTTCAAGGAAAAAGGAACTTTAAGAGGGGAAAAAACACACAAATTCTTATTACTAATGAATTACATGGGTATTTATAAAAGGCTTCTAAAACCTATCTCTCTATATATTTTTTAGAGTTAAAAATTTGGTGTGGTTGCAGATATTGACATAAGTAATTAGTTTTATTTATCAATAAAATAGCTATAAAATATTTAAAAAGCAATAATAATACTGAGACAATTGGATATCCAAATGTAACAAAAATTTGAAATGTGATGCATACATAAATCATCCACATAATTAATTTAATGTAGACTAAATATTTCAATGTTAAAAACAAAATAAACATAAACTATAAAAAAGTATTAACTAAATTTAAGTTTTAGGTTCACCAATAGACACCATAAAAAAAGTTAAAAGGTAAGCCACACATTTTTAGAAGATATTTTCCAACTGCTATAACTGAAGAATTTGCACCCAGAATACGTATGAGATTGTGGGAAGCATAAAGGCAGCTTTTTCAAAAAATTAATTTATTTCTTATTTAATTTATTGGGGTGACATTGGTTAATAAAATATAATTATATAGGTTTCAGGGGTAAATTCTACAATACATCATCTGTATATTGTATTGAGTGTTCACACCTCAAGTCAAATTTCTTTCCATTACCTTTTATCCCCTCCTTCATCCTCTTCTACCTCTCCCTTCCCTTCAGCTTTGATGCTATTAATAACATTGGAACTCATGTGTTGGTGAATAGATTCATCTCAGTATTGAGCTTTATAATGTAACATGTATGTTTATGCTTGTGTATTACCCACCTTTTCATATATTTTATGTATCAAATATTTTATTTTTATATTTTTAATCCTTACCCCAAGGATATGTGTTTTGTGTTGTTGTTGTTTTTCTTATTGATTTGAGAGAGAGGAAGGGAGAAGGAGGGAGAGAGAAGCATCAATGTGAGAAAGAAACATCTATTGCCTTCGGTACATGCCCTGACTTGGAATGGTGCCAACAGCCTAGGTATGTCTCCTGACAGTCAGTTGAACCTGTAATCTTTTTTTAAAAAAATATATTTTATCGATTTTTTTTACAGAGAGGAAGGGAGAGAGATAGAGAGTTTGAAACATCGATCAGCTGCCTCCTGCACATCTCCTACTGGAGATGTGCCCACAACCAAGGTACATGCCCTTGACTGGAATTGAACCTGGGACCTTTCAGTCCACAGGCCGACACTCTATCCACTGAGCCAAACCAGTTACGGCTGAACCTGTAATCTTTTGGTGTATAGGACGATGTTCCAACCAACGGAGCGCCCAGCCAGGGCATCTATCATACATTTTATATTAATTGTTTTAGTTATGCTTTCTTGCATTATTCTGGAATTTAATATTTCAAAAATGCTGTAGAATTAATTTACACAATGCATGAACAAAAAATTGAAGCAAAATACATAACAAATAGTAATGATTTTTAATTTCTGGAGTTTAAATTTATTTCATCAATCCTTTTTTAAAAAATTTCATTCACTTCATTTATCCTGCTGACTTTGCATCTTGAGTTAAGATGCTGAGTCTGTGTTTACTTTTCAATATGCCTGTTCAGCTGATGTCCCATCCGCTGGTGTCTCTGGGCTAATAGATACACCATTTGGCACACGGACATGAGTGCACACAAAGCATGCTGCCAGCACCAGCAGCTTGCACAATCTGTGCTTGGAAATTTACATTGATCATAATTACTGCTCCACCTACATTAAGTAAAGCTCTTCTAACCTTAGGAGCAAAGGTGCTTCCCAAAGTGTCAGTGGTAGCATAGTAAGTTCATGTAAAGAAATGTGAAACAACAAAGCACTTTTTAATCTATAATTTAGTGAATGACAACAACTTGTGGATTTATAGAAATATAGAGCAACTATCTCTAGTAGCATTTGAGGGATTTTTGAGTATTTACTAAAATATTACAATCTGTATCTTGGGTGAATATATAAAGAGATGTCGAAGAAATTCTTAACTTGTTTCTATGATCTATATTTAGGCAAGCAATCAGCATTTATTGAGCATCTTTTTTATTTCCAGTAGTCAAGGTACAATGAATAACAGATATGAAACCCCCTGGTATGCTCTTTAATTGAAAAAAGAATATAAGCCGATACTATCTGTTGTTGTTTTGTTTTGTTTTTTTCAGAGTAGAGATTCAAAGATAACTTACTGGAAAATATTTAAAAAGCACACACACATTTAAATCACGGCATATAGACTTAATTTTTCAGTGTTATTTCTGAAAGGATATATTCCAAAGTATCAGCAGTCTCTTGAATGTTAGTGCATATTTTTTCATAAAATATCAACATGTTGGTAGATTATTATCATTTAAAAACATCTAAGTATTGGAATTCATAGTTACATAATACCTATCTTATTTTCTATCTTGGTTAAATTTTCTGGCTGACGAAAGCTGGAAAATATAAAAGTAATAAGACTAAACAAAATAGTGAAATATAGTAGAAGTTATTAAATAATGAAAACTTAGTTTTAAATTATGATGAAAAATGATAAGGCAGTTTGAAGACTGTTTCAATTCTACTATTTGTCATGCTTGGTAGAACTTGAACATTCAAGCCTTTATCTGTGCTGTTTCCACTTCCTGGAGCTGTCCTCTCTGTCCTCCCCAACTTTCGGCTCCTCTTCACCTGCCTAAATGCACTCAGTATTTAAGTCACATAAAAATCTCTAACCCTGTAATCGCTTTACTAGCCCAACCCCCATCAGCAATTCATACTATAATGTGTTTAGTCCCCCCCACCACCCACTCTTTGGTTCTCATAGCCCTCTATATTTACCACTACATACACTGTCATTTATTAAACAGTTTGAAATTACATTGTAATTCCTGTTTTCCCTAATAGGCGGTAAGCTTCCTTAAAATAGTAACAGATCATTCATTATTTTTCATCTTGTGATCACAATATCTGATACATAACGACACTAAATACTAATTGATTATATTTTTTCCAAAATCATGCATACAAATTTAAGTCCTTTCTGTCTACTTGGAAGGAGGGGTTAATGTTTAAAAGTAAATGGTTGATTTTGTTGATGGTCTTATCTTTACAATTGGAAAGAGAACAGATGTTCTTTATTATGTGTTACATCTCTAGAAAAAAGTCAAAATAGGTTAAGACCTAACACAGTGATATCATTGGAATCTGTATTCATAACAATTGCCTTATTCCCAACCTTTTATCAAAACAAACAGACATATTATTTATTTATATAAATAAATAGTCATATAAAATTTATCTTCTTTTACCAAGTCGGAGGAAGAGATTGAGGGGGGCAGATTTTCTCTGAAAAGAGTAACTTCAAGGATCCAGCAGAAATTGCCAGGTCAGGGGTAGACACAAATATAGAAATCAGAAGGCTGGGTATTGCTAAACTGGTGCTCTCCACACCAACTATAGCTTATATCTTAATATCTTCTACTCAGAAGAGAAACAACAATTATTCAAATAAATGATAATTTGGCACAGACATTCTATTTTTCACAAGAAGATCCTTTTTAAAAATGTATCTCTGTTTACTAGAACAAATCATAAAGTACTAAAGAGGTTATGGAATCCTAAAAGGCTTCTTGGCGAAGGTAACTTTGAGGGGAGCTTACACTCACTTGATTTTTTTGAAAATAAAATTATCAATTTCTCAGAGATGATTTTTTCTTTGCTGCTTCCACAGAATTGGTTGGATGACATGTTATGTTCTAGCTGCCTATTGTGCCACAAAGAATAACATGATTAATGAAGTTGGAGTGCTGTGAGGGTGAATCGCTCTGAGTTGAGGTCTCTGTGTATTTGATTTCATAGCAAAAAATTCATGAAGTGGAACATTAAAATGTTCTACAGGAAGGTCCCATAAATCTTTATAGTTGTAAAAAATTTTACATAGCCACAAATGATAAAAATAAAATGTGCCATTGAAATTTAGTTCCAAACATATAATATTTTTCCTCATACAATGAAGTACAAAGTTTATAATTTCATGTACTGACTTTCAGTTTCAAACTCCTACTGCTAAAAAGCAATCAGGCAAACAATGCAGGTAGTGCTGGATTTAATACATTATTAGTCTTTTCTTGGCAAAGGTACTTTACTTTCAATATAACAGAAAATATAACTAGAACCACATAATTTGGCCAAGAATACAAGTTTTTTTTTTAATGTGTGTTAAATGTTCCAAAAATTATATTTTTTTCAAAAGCAATTTTTGTTCAGATGAAAGCACTTTAAATATAGTTTCTATAATAGATTATTAATTAAAATAAAACTCTTCAGTCAAACTAAAAAGAAATAACTTATTTACCATATTACCATTTTAACATTGTGATCTTCAGGCTAGGCGATGTTTTTCATTCTGAAAGAACTCCAAAAACTTTATGCAATTTCCATGCTATACAAACAACATCATGACATACAGACATTTTTTGTACAGAAGGGAAAGACAGTAACAGTTTAGTTTACTGTAATCTGGCTCAGAGATTTTAATAGAAAAAAGAAGATATTTGCCTCAAAGGAAGTGAAAGGAATTTACTGAGGAACATGGTAATCAATGATGCCGAACTCAAGCCAATACCTTAATTTATCCAAATGAAAAATGTTCTGGGCTCTTCATTGCTTCTATGGTTCTCCTGACTTTGTCTTATTATATGCACCAGATATGCACACTGAGCTAGCTCTTCCAGTGTTAGGCCTAAATTACACATGTAAACTTTGTAGTTGGCCATGAACTTCCATTTATGCAGAAACAATTTTGCAGTTATTTGTTACACAAATCTATTGAGAGCATACAAGCCTGCTGGCTTGTGTGAACATTTTGCTGAACAGCTGCTCTGGCTTTAAAATTGGGACTTTCCAAGCGCGGTTTGAAATACCAACAGAAAATGTGAAAGGTACAGGAAAGAATGTTTACTTCTATGTCAGCATTTGTAACTTGCAGTTTATATATTTATATCTTTTTATATAAATTAATGGAATGGACACTTGAGACAGAAAACTGAAAGATACCTAGAAAATTTGGCTTTATAATATTTGAAATTGCACAAAAGGGTGTGTGTGTGTGTGTGTGTGTGTGTGTCAACAGCAGTAACAGTGGGAAACTAGTAACATTTATAAATAAAATGGATTCTAAATTATTGGAATGATAGGCTATCTTCTGGAGAGTGTTGTTGGATTTTTTTCTGACTCATGAACAATTTCTTAAATAGTGCTTGTTTAAAGAAGTAGTACTTGTATAAAGGAAGTAGAATATTGTGCACTCACACAATGGAAAACTACACAGCTATTACAAAGTCTTTTTTTTATTCAAACCCAATGATATGTTTATTGATTTTAGATAGTAGAAAAAGTGGGGGGGGGAGAGAGAGAGATGAGAGAGCAACATCTCCCTGACCCGAGATAGAACCTGCAACCTAGGTATGTACCCTGACCTGGAATTGAACCCCCAACAACCCTTTATGGTACATGGGATGACTCTCCAACCAACTGAGCCACCTGGCCAGGGCACAGTTGCTTTATTTTTATAGTTATGAAAAATTTCCACACTGAATCACTGAGTGAATAAGTGAATTACAGAGAAGTATTTTTAGTATGATTCCATTATAAAATGGTACTAAAACACCCTATGTGTATGAATGTACGTGAATGTATGTGAGTCTGTGTGCGCATGTGTGTGAAGATACAGGCTATTAACCAGGGCTTTGAAGTAATGAAATATCGTTTTACAGTATTTATTTCTTGTTTATGTTATGTCAGTTGTGGTGGGCTGGTTACTTAGCTCTTTATTACTTTTCTCTTGCTGTGTAACAAACTGCCACCAAAGTAGTATCTTAAAACTACCCTCATTTATCATCTGACAGTTCGGTAGGTAAGAAGTCCAGGGGTCTCAATTAGGTTTTCTGCTTATGGCCTCGCAAGGCCCAAGTCAAGGTTCTGGCCAGTTTGGCTTCTCATCTGGAAGTTCAGGGAAAAACTCTGCTTCCAACTTCTTTCAGGTTTTTCACGTAATTCAGTTCATTCCAATCGTAGAGCTGAAATCCTTTTTCTGACAGGCTGCTCTCCTGTCCTTGCTCTGTGGCCCTCTCCACCTCAGAAATAGACAATCTTCCTACATTGAATTCCCCTCATACTTTCAATGTGATTTCTTCTACTATGTCAGAAAATACGTCTCTGCTGTTAAAGGATTTGTGTGATTAGGTTAGGTCCACCTGGATACTCTTCCTGTCTTAAAGTCAACTGATTAGAAACCTAAATTGCATTTTGAAAAGAATCCTTGCCTTGTACCAGAACGTCATGATGGGAGGGACATCAGGGAACAGAGGTCGTGGGGGCCAATTCTGCATAGCACAGGCCCTCTTCCATTTTCTTTTCATTCCAGGACTCTGAGACCCAGGTGGAAAGAGCAGCCCCTGCAAGAGACATTCCTTTTTAGTTGAGTAGAAAAAAGAATGAGAAAAAAAGGCAAAAAACACACAATGTTCTAACCACTTCTGCTCTGACAAGGTGTACATCATGTCCCTTGCATGCCATGGGACAAAGCAAGTCACATGGGCCAGCACAATGTCAGTGAGCAAGGCTGTCACTTTCTCACAGGAGAAGCACCAGTGGCCTGCCAATGTGACTGATACAGGCAGGAGAAGAGTAATCCCATCTTTCAGGCGCAGGTGAGAAACCCAGATATATGCTTACTGAAACAGTACAGTGTTGACTCCTGCACGGAATAGCAATAATTTTCTTTATTATGTGTTGCTATATTATATATATATTTTTAAATTATGTGACTTTCTTATAACTGAAGAAAAGGAAAAACATTTTATTTTAAAAGACTCCTATATGATAAAACCCTAATATGCAAATCGACTGAATGGCAGAATGACCGGTGGCTATGACTCACACTGGCCACCAGGAGGCAGATGCTCGACCCAGGAGCTGCCCCCTGATGGTCAGTGTGCTCCCACAGGGGGAGCGACACTCAGCCAGAAGCTGGGCTCATGGCTGGCAAGCGCAGGGGTGGTGGCAGGAGTCTCTCCCATCTCCGCGGCAGGTGGACATCCCCCAAGGGGTCCCGGACTGCGAGAGGGTGCAGGCCAGGCTGAGGGCCTCCGCCCCAGCACAGTGCACGAATGTCATGCACTGGGCCTCTAGTATAAAATATAAGTCAAAGAGTTAGGGATTTTTCCAATCTGCTTTACAGATGAGGAAAGTGAGTCCAGGGGAAGCTGTGTCCTTTTAGTTGTAAGTAGTATTTATAAACTGCATTTTGTTTCTAAAATATTCTAAAATAAATATATTTTAATTTAAATGTTAATTAATCTTACATAAGAATTGCTATTATCTATGCTTAATTCATAGGAGAAAATGAGGCTCAGAGATGTAATTAAACTTCCATGGCCAAAATTTTTAGACTATGGATTTATGTCCTTCTGAAATACCATGACAACTCTCAAATTATATACAAATTAGTAATAGTATCTAATACTTAAGGGCACTTAATAATTCCAGACACTTTGCATTGAACTGTCATATCATTCAGTGAAAACTCTTTTCCCCGCTCTATTTTTATCTCACTCTTAGACTATACCATGATAACTAGTCCAGTAATACATAAGTAGATGACTCAAATGCTCAAATGAAAACAACATATTTCTTTGTACTTTGATTACAATTTGAATAAAAGGCAGCAACAATATCAAAACACAAGCATAAAAGTGTTAATAAAAAGCAAGAAAAAGTGACTACTATGCATTAACAGAAATGCATATGTACTGATCATGTATTCTGTAAACCCAACCTTTGCAATTATCTTTAATCTACACGGGGCCACTCATCTGACATACTGGCAAGAAACTCAAATTAGATTATGCTTTGGGGATGTCTTCCTTTACCTATCTGTTGTGCTCAAGATCTATGATTCTTATATGGTCCAAAATAAAAGGAACATCCCTTTGGTCTTTTATGTAACTAATTGCTTCCTTTCCTGCTTTCTTTTTTTAAGTTACTAATTCTCTACCAAAGCTTGCCTGTGAGTTGTTGTTCTTGATGATGATGATGATGATGATGATGGTGGTGGTGGTTGTGACTGGATTTAAGGGCATTAGCAATTTAATTCCAAAATCGATGGCACTTCTTAAAATATGTGATTCTTCACAAATATTTAAGTGTATTCTCCCTAACTTCTTCCTGAAATTAGATTGGTACAAAACTAAAACTGGTAAGAGTAAACTGACTAGGTTTACAGAGGTGCATGTGTATGGGGGTGGGGTGAGGTGGGAGGTATGGGGTCAGAGAGACAGAGAGACAGAGAGAGTCTGAAAAGAGATAGATTATTTGTAGGGCAAAGAAGGCATGTCTCCACCTACCTATGTTAAGCTGGCTTTGGAGGAGATGAGAAAACAGACATTAATGTTAATAAGAAATCCAAATATCAGGCATGTAGGGAGCCAGATATTGTATGAAATGCTTCAGTAATAGAACTAGCTGGCTGATCAGTGGTGACAAGATGCCTCTTTATCACAGGACATAGGTCTCCCAGGGTGCTCCACCTGTCCTCAGCCTTCTCCTCACCCTCACCCCCACGCCAGCAGCTGTAACTTCAATATCTTTCTATCCTGGAAAACAGCAAGGACCCAGTTTCCATTCTGGTGTCTCTTTCCATGGTAGAAATAATAGTTCTCCTAATTGTGTTTCTTATCTCTCTTAACACCATTCATTCAAAAATAAATATTTATGAAGTTAAAAATGAACATAGGGTGCTGTTATCCTTCACCTCTGATAACACTTAGCCTCCTCTCAGCCACCCTTAGAATCTTTTCAGAATGTAGACACGCACAGTGCATTGGGACCATAGGCTGTTTCCCTTCAGCTATTTACTTCTAATTGAAGAGAATATAAAAGATTCAATTTTGAAATGCATTTATAAAACCTATTCTGTATTAAATAATTTATTTTTATTTATATCATAATTAAAAATAGAAACCAAAAACATTTAAAATACATAGCAAAAATAACATTATTCTTGCATTTTTACACTTTTTCTTTTCTTTTGGAGAGCAATTACTATATGATGGAAGCCATGCGAGCATCTGGCTCCTTGGCAAGTCCCAAATACAACTGGCAACCCAGGGACACTGAATGGCTGGCAGATGGTTCAGATGCTATGGATAAGCATCCCTTCTCAAGTCCTCTCCAATTCCCCAACTCTTTATGTTGAGTGCATTCAAATGTCAGTATCTAATAAGCCCATGATTTACATATTTATGTATATATGTATATAGAGAGGCCCGGTGCATGAAATTTGTGCACCGGTGCAGTCCCTAGGCCTGGCTGAGGATCGAAGCACAAGCGTCTGATGTGGAAGGGCAGGTCCCAGCTGACCTCTGGGCCCTGGGCAGCACCTGGGCCACCGCTCGCACCCGCCTTGTCCTGGCACCACCTGCTCACCTGCTCTACCATCCTGATGTGGTCCCGCTCTCATTGGGGCCTATTGGGGCTGGCAGTGCCCCCACTGCCGCCTGCTGCCAGTGCTGCATCTTCGACGCCCGCCCTGTCCTGTGCCGCCCCCTGGTGGTCAGCACATGTCATAGCGAGCGGTCAAACTCCCGTCTCCCAGTTGAACTCCTGGTCGGACAACCGCCCAAGGGGACAATTTGCATATTAGGCTTTTATTATATAGGACTAGGGGCCCAGTGCATGAATTCGTGTACCTCTTAAGGAACTGTGGGTTGCGAGGCTATGGTGGGCACAGGGACAAGTCTCGGCCCATCCTCCGCGCCCCCGCCTGGCCCCTCCTGCCGTGGCCCCCGGTCCCCTGTCTGCTGGCAGCCCCACTCCTGCTGCTGCCTCTCCCATGCACTGACAGTGCCAGCCCCATTCTCACCCACTGACAGCGCGGAGCGATTGGGGCTGGTGCCAGCAGTGAGTGCGAGTGGGGCCGATGCTGTCAGTGTGTGTGAGTGGCAGCTGCTGCCCCAGTCGCCCCTCAGGAGCTGGGGGAGGTGGAGAAGCCCTGAGGGATGATCGGGTCCGGCAGCTGCCGCTCACACCCACTGATGGCACTGAGCGATTGGGGCCAGCAGTGGGCGCCAGCAGCAGGTGTGAGCGGCAGCTCTGGCGCCAGCATTTGCAAGCAGGGCCAGCGCAGGCAGCAGGTGCGAGCACCAGGTGGGACCACGGTGCGCGGGAGCAAAGAATTTTCAGTAACCACCAGAGGCTCACCCCACCTTGGTCCAGCACCCCCCATTCACCTGTTCCACCATCCCGCCACAGCCGACACCCGCCATGTTCACGCTCTTCCGCCTGCTCCCATGCTTGAGCACACCTCATAGGGACTGGTTATTAGGTTATTCCGCCATTTGGTCTATTTGCATATTAGCCTTTTATTATATAGGATAGGTACATATATATGTATATGTATAATGGATACGCATATATATGTTTCTTCTTTCTAATAATGTCATTAACTTATTTTGCCTATAATCTTAGTCATTTCCATACTTTAAAATACTTTTTGAAGTATAATATCTTTCTGAGTAGCTACATTTTAGTGCCCATGTCTAGCAGTGACACCTTTAGGCAAGCTTCTCTTCTGCATGTGTACTCACCACAGTGATGAGTGCCTTTTGTTTGCCTCAGAGAGAATGTTTGATTATTTTAGGACAGCACCTTCCAAAAAAAATGCTATGTCTCATATTCCTCTAAAGACCGTGGATTTGTTTGTTCTAATAAGTAATTTAGATTCCAAATCCCTTGACCAAGATGATTGTGACCTTCTTGCATGTGTGCCATGTGGAAATCACCACAGGAACAGACTGCTGAACCAAAGGCAAACAAACAGAGCTGGATTGTTGCCTCTTCATAAATCTGAACTTGCGGTCAGTGGGTAACTGCCAAGCAAGTCGTAGTGAGTATTCAGACGGCATTCGTGGGGAGCAGCTGAGATGAGAATATGATGTACTCTAACTATTGTTCAAAGTTTCAATTCACTAGAAGGAATAATACTTATAGATGCTCTCAAATAAATCATCTTATATAAAAAAACCATAATTTTATAATACCTTCTTGAAAATTCTTTAAAAATAATTTGTTTTATTTTGCCATGAATATTTAAAATTTTTGGCTTATAGTTTTTTAATTAAATTTATAGTTTTTGTATCATCCCCTATTAATTGACTACAGAAATCATTTCTGTGATGTTAGGAAAATTTTTCGCATTTACTACCTTAAAAATCATGCTTTTGAAGTAAGACTTAGGATACATATCGTCTCTCGTTATATCTCTGTTGTCAGGATTGACTCATCAGAAGTAGCTATCACAGTGTAATTTTCTTTTAGTTTTAGGGAAAAAAACTCATTGATCTTACTAAATATACCAATCAATTATTTTCCTATTTAAGTTGTTGTTGTTGTTGTTGTTGTTGTTTTGGGGGGGGGGGCAATAAAAGTAAGTTTTGTCAATATAAATTCAATGTTTGGACATACATTATACTAAACTATGCAGAGAGACTGTGGCTCTACTTCCCTGAATGGAGACATCATAAATTCAGTAGTTATCATATTAGTTAGCTCAGTGATTCTCAGTTTTAGTGGAACATCACATGCACGGCAGTTGACTTAATTTTTCAGCATTTTGTTCCATTACTACTATGTAATTCATGAGATTGTGGATTTTGTTTTGTTTGCTATTTTATCTCCAGAGCATAGAATAGCACCTAGCATATAGGTGCTCAGTAAACAAAATTTTTAAGTTAAGGATTATTAACTAAATACTGGTTAATTTTGTTCATTCATTGTGATAGAATTTTCTAAAACGCGGAATAAGGTTTATTTCAATTACCCTAAGAAGTTATGTGCCATATCAGACATGTTAAAGTAGAATTGAAGATAGCACAGAAACAAAGTGTAAATCTGAGACAGAAATTGAGAACAAGGAAATAGCAGTGACAATACTCACATCCCAGGAAATGGGAGCACATCATTTTAGTCTTAGCAAGTTAGGCTTATCACCCCTCTTTGTAAAAGAAATGACCTAATATCATAGTAAAAGAAACCTCTGCTAGACATATCATCCTCCTTCTAATTCAGTGTTGACCAAAGGGAGCTATCCTACACAGGGGTGATATGTGAGGTACCATTTGGGGTGACTGTGGCCTGCTATGTAGTTCCAGATGGGGTCTGTTAGCCTACTCAAAGGGAGAGGAACCTTATCGTACCAGCCTGATCTCTGTTCCATAAAGGCGATAAAGGCCTCAGAGTGGCCCAGGGAGCAAGAATTTATGTATTTACCTCTATGGTTATCCACTATGGGACAGTTTATGGGGAAGATAACTGACTATTCTGCTTCCTTAAACCAAAGGAAGGCATGTTTGAATCAATCAAATTCTGCTCAGAAAAATAGTGAAGTGAGATATTTAAATGGGAAACTTAATTTAGAGAATTATTTGAAGAGGCATTGGTTGCAAGACCTGGAAAAGCAAACAGGAACACTGATGTAACAAAGCAATAAAAAAATTCTGGAAGCAGCTAAAACACATGCACATGGGCTTAGGACAACAAGGTTTTGGAATAATCATGATTTAGAAACATGGAGAAAAAGCACCTTGGAACTCACTCAAGTCTCTGAGAAGAGGCCAGTGACCAATTGCCTCAGGCATCCTGGGAACTCAGAGGAGAATAACTACAAAGCCTAGAGACTTCGACTCCTGGAGAGAGAGTGCAAGGAAACTGGCCCAGATAGTGGAAGATAGAAACAACTGCTTTTTCTGAGGATGCAGTCCCGTTGGTGCGTGTTAAGCCAGCGAGAAACAAGGAAACCTGAGGAAATAAGTGTCTTCTTTCCACTTCTGACTGAGTCAACCTCTAGTACCCACTACTGAAAGAACTTACTAGGAAGCCAGTTAGTTTAAAAAAATTAGATTATAACATTCCAGCAACAACACATCACAAAACAGAGTGTAGATAACTGAATTGGGGGCCTAAAGACAATAGCTTAATAACTGGCACAAAGCTGGATGCTGATATTAGAATGTTCATAAGCACAAAACAGGAAATTGCACATTATTAGCTATGGAAGAAATGCATATTACAACACAGCACCATTCTAGAATTTAGAAGGCTAAAATTAAGAAGGCTGACAAAAAAGTCTCAAGATTATAAAGTGATTAAATTTTCATAATTTGCTTGTGACAATGTGGAATTATTCAGTGACTTTGTATATTTGTTTTGCTGTTTCTTATAATTATATACACTCTCCAACATAGTAATTATAGTCCCAAAAGAAATGAAAACACCCACAAAATTACTATATAAGAAAATCCATAAAATATTAAATAATAGCCCCTAATTAGGAATATCCAAATTTTAATTAACAAGGACACTAATAAAAAAATTATGGTGCTATTTATGTACTATATAAAACTGCTACTCAGTAGTAGCAAGGAACAAATTGATACATGCAACATGGGTTGTTTGCAAAAACATAGTTAAAGAAGCCTTTTCCAAAAAAGTATAGCCTGTGATTTCATTTATAAGAAGTTCAACAACAGGTTAAATGAATTCTTGGTGATATAAATCTGAACAGATTCTGCATCAGGATGATTGGGGAAGTGCTAAATTGGTATTAGTTACAAACACATCTCTGGGTGATAGAAATGATCTCTGACTTGATTAGAGTCTGAGTTGCACAGGCGTATGTATTGGCCAAGCCTCACTGAACGCTATAATCACGACCTATGCAAACCACTACATATGGCCATTTTAAATTTTGCCTTATTCACTGCAACAATTTGACTGCTTTCTGTGAATTCAGACTTGCCGTCTTTCACATCTTTTTTACAAACAAACCCAGAGTAAGATCTTTAATCACAAACCTTAAAACAAAACAAAACTATTTCCCACCAAGTTTATATCCCTACATCCTCTAATTAGGTTGCTCTTATAACCTGCCAGTTTCCTAACACATAGCCTTCCCTAGCACTGTACCATGTCTCCCACTTGTGTTTTAAAAATAGAAAACTGCCTGAAGTACCTGCATTCACTATGACGCTTTCACCTGCATCTTTGCTCTTATGGTTTCTTGGGCCTGAATCCTTCCTCAGGTAGTACTTTTCTCGCCATTATGACTCCTGTTTATATTTTAAATTTTGGCTCAGCCTTCAACTTGAGAAAGTCTTCTTAGTCTGAATAAATTACAAGGTCATGCCCATCCTCTCAGCGTGTCCCTGTCACCCAGTACACTGTCAGTTCTGCAGGAAAGAATGTATCTTATTTGCATTTATAAAATCTCTACTATGTATAGCTTCTTCTCATAATAAATAAATAAATGAACCTATTCCCCTTTATTGCCTTGATTCTTCCTAGAAAATGCTTATACAATTTATGCAAAATAAAAGTCACTAAACTTACCATTGCTACTTTCCTCAGCTTTGCAATGCATTGTCAATATTCTTCATTCATTCAGGAAAATAAATAGAATAAAAAGTTAGTGTTATATATAAAATATAAGTGTCAGGAACTCATTAGCCTTCTTTCCACTTCATCTGTGGTGACTCTATAGGTGAGCTCATCCTCTGAACTTGAACACCAACTACACATGGATTACTCCCAAATTTTATCTCCAGCCTGATGCTTCCCAACAGCTCCAGGCTCATACTGAAGTGACTCTTCAACACCTTGACTAACAGGCATCTCAAAGGTCACATATTGAAAACAAAAACCTTACCTGTGAGCACTCCTGTGAAACCTACTTCTCACATCTTAAAGCACACCACCATTTACAGAGTTTTCAGCAGCAAAATGCAGAAGTCATATTGGGTTCCTCTCTCTGCCTATTCCTCAACTCAAATCCATCTTCAAGCTCAACTCAAGTTTCAAAATCAGAACCAAACAATTTATTACTAACTTTACCCCTACTTCTTTAGTCGAGTCTAGCTACCATCTACTTTAGCTGAGACTACAACAATAACCTTGTTCCCATGCTCCCACACTCTTGCCAACATCCTCCAAACCCATACACATTTTATTCTCCACAGAGCAGATGAAGCATCTTTTGTAAGATGTACACTATATTTTCTCCTT
This sequence comes from Myotis lucifugus, assembly GCF_000147115.1. Taxonomy (NCBI): domain Eukaryota; kingdom Metazoa; phylum Chordata; class Mammalia; order Chiroptera; family Vespertilionidae; genus Myotis; species Myotis lucifugus. The sequence continues at coordinate 19,043,861 of NW_005871048.1, forward strand.
CCTGAGCTCAATAGTATTCACTGATTGAAGGCCTTACATGATCTGCTCTTTGCTTAGTTTTCTAGTTTAATCTTTCCCAACTCTTGACCTAGCTCACTCTCCAATAAATACACTATTTTTATGGATGCATCTTAAATAGGCCATTTAAAATTTCATCTAGAATATGTTCATTCATATTTTGCATAGTTTATTATTAATTTGAAAAATTCTGCTGTATGCAGAACATTCTCATTTATTATATTTTTAGTTATTTTATAATGCTATGAAAAAATTAAAATTGGTAAGCAAATAGAACAGAAAAGAGACATAATTTTAAGCATGATGGCTTGGGAAGGTTTTTCTAAAGAAGTAACATTTAAGGATTAATATAAATGTGATTTTTTTTCAGATAGAAGGCTCTGTGGTTACAAAGACTCCAATGTGAATATGTAAGATATGGCTGGTAAAGAGGTCCTTGTAACTAAAGTAGAATGAGTATGAGAAAGTAATTAGAGTTGTTAGAAATATCTATACATTTTATACATTTATAGAATAAACTAGAGGCCCGGTGCATGAATCTGTGCATGGGTGGGGTCTAGCTGACCCACCCGATGGGGTCCCATAGGGCCAGGCCGGTTGGGGGAGGGGCCGCAGGTGGTTGGCAGCTGGCTCCGCCCCTGATTGAGGTGTTGGGGGCTGATTGGAGGCCAGGCTGGCCAGGGAGTTGGAGTGATTGGGGCCTGGATCAGGCTGGTTGGCTGCCGCAGTGCGCGTGATAGCCACCTGTTGTTCTGGTCATTCCGCAGTTCTGATCACTGGGCTTTTATATATATAGATATTTTTAAAGAGATCCGTATTGTCCTAGCTAGTTTGGCTCAATGGATAGGGCGTCAGCCTGCAGACTGAAGGGTCCCAGGTTCGATTCCAGCCAAGGGCACATGCTTGGGTTGCGGGCTTGATCCCCAGTAGGGGATATGCAGGAGGCAGCCAATCAATGATTCTCTATCATTGATGTTTCTATCTCTCTCTCCCTTTCCCTTCCTCTCCAAAATCAATAAAATATATTAAAAAAAAGAGGTTCATATTGTTTGAAGAGTGCTATTTATAGCATTACATAGTAAGTAGTACTTACTATAAAAGTAGGAGGTTCTTTCTACTTTCATAGTACATGCCTAATAAATCTGTATAAAATTGTGCATATCACTCTAGGCTCTACTAGTAAATAATCTATATATATAAAAGACTAAATGACCCAAACACCAAATGACCGCTCGACCGATTGACCCATCATTATGATACACACTGACCACCAGGGGGCAGACGCTCAATGCAGGAGCTGCCCCCTGTGTCGCCACTCCCATAGTGGGAGCGCTGCTCAGCTGACCGACAGGGCCAGACACCGTGCTCACTCCTGCCTCCACAGCAGCACAGCACTACCGAGCTGTGGTGGCAGCAGGTGCAGCAAGGTTGGAATGAGCAGGAGCAACGTGGCACCTGGCCCAGGCTGGGGCTCCTCCCTGGCCACCTGCCACTTGGTGCACTCTCAGCAGTCTGACATCCCCTGAGGGGTCCCAAATTGTGAGAGGGCACAGGCCAGGCTGAGGGACCCCATGGATCCATGCACCAGGCCTCTAGTGTATAATAATAAAAGAAAACTAAAGACGAATATTCCTCATGAACATGATTATAAAAATCCTTTAAAAATATTAGCAAACTAAATTTGCATATGTAAATGAATTTATCCTGGGAATCTGAGGGTATTTCTAGATGAGGTTAGCATTTGAATCAGTAGCCTGAGTAATGCAGATTGTCATCCCCAAAATGGGTGGCATCATCCAATCCATTGAGGGACAGCTTAGAATAAAAAGGTGGCAGAGGAAAGAATTTACTCTCTATGATACACTGCTGAACTGGAATAGATTCTTCTCCTGCCTTGAAACTGGGATTTATACCATTAGCTCCCCTGGTGCTCAGGCTTTTTAGGCTGAACTGCACAACGAACTTTCCTGGGTCTCCAATTTGCAGACAGTAGACCATGGAACATTTTAGCTTCCATAATTGTGTGTGCCAATGAGCCAATTCCTAATAGCAAATTAATCTGTGTGTATGTGTGTGTATATATATTTATATTTATATCTGCACTTTCTATTGTTTCTGTTTCTCTGAAGAACACTGATTAATACAGTAATTAATTTAAACCAATATTTTAAAAGAGTAATTAGGTCCACTTAATAGATGCCAGTAAAAACACTTGACAAAACTTAACATTCATTTATGATAAATTTTCTCCACAAGCTATGAATAGAAGTCAAATTTCTCAGTCTTACAGAGGATATTAATAACTAGGGCTAACATCATACCATTCTGTTAAAGACTAAGTAGTTTCTCTCAAACAAGAATTTCTACTCATACCACTTTTTTTCTATAACATGTATGCCAGTGCAATAAGACAAAGAAAAGAAAAACAAGACATGTAGATGGAAAGTAAGATATAAAATTGTTTTTATTAAAAGAGACCCCCAAAAAAGACCATAATTGCCTACATAGAAAATACCAAAAGCCTATTAAAATCAGTGAATTTAGCTTGTTATAAAAAACAAAGCATACTAAAACCAATTGTCTTTAAATATATATCAATAAACAATAAGATACTGAAATTTTTAAAATACCATTGACAATAACACTAAAATATGAAATAGAGATCTTTTAAAAAGAACAAAATTTATATAATAAAAAAACACCAATTGTTGATAAATATAAAAAAGTCCTAAGTAAATGAAAAGATATATCATATTTATTAATTGAAAGACTCAAATCATTGTATATATATATATATATATATATATATATATATATATATATACACAACTGTCAGCATAAAAAAGAAATGTGCTCTTATTTACACTATGACATGGATGAATCTCAAAAGCAATATCTCAGGTGAACTCAGGAACAGACACAAAAGAATAGATGCTGAATTAATTTATAAGACATTTTAGGAAAGGCCAAACTTTAGGGACCAATATTTACCAGTGGTTAAAGCAGTGGTGGCAGTGGGTTGTTGGATTACAAATGAACACAAGGAAACACTTGGCTCAGGGGGGTTGATATAAACACCGGTAGTCTATATCATCATTGCTGTAGTGCTTACAGGATTATATAAGTTGACCAAAATGCATAGATCTGCACACCTAAACAAGTGTTATTCTTTGTAATTGTACCTCAATAAACCTGAAAAAAATACTAAATTGTTTTAAAACAACAATAATGATTAATTCTCAAGTTCCTACATATTATCTGGAAGTTCCTTTTGAGTTCACTGGACTAGGTTGGTCTTGGCTGGACTAATTAATGGTCTGAAGTCAGCATGGTATAACAAGCAGGGCTGACTATTCTAGATATACTTACTGGGATGGCTCATCTATATATGTATTTTTTTCATTCACAATAGTATGTTTCACATGACTTTTCAGGGTTTCCAAAGAGAGTGGAAATGTCTTGATTGAGGCCTAGACTTGGATCTGGTCACACCATTAGTCCTGCTCCATTTTATTACCCACGGTAAATTTTAAGGTCAAATACAAATTCAACAGGGGGTGATATACTCTGCCTCTTTATTGTATTGAATAACTTTTACAGTCAACAGCATTGAGTAAATAAATATGTCATCAACCTGTGTTGCATCACTTAAACCTTTAAAGCTTCCTGTCATTTTCTTCATATAAAAATATATTTTTTAAACATCAAGCTATAATTGAAGGCTACATAATAAACCCTAGATCTTGAGTTATCCAGTAATTTTCTTCAGAATCAATAATTAACTTGAACTTGTGCAATTCAGTCCAAATGGAAAACTTTTAATTACATTTCCAGGGCATTCAAAATAAATAGATATTTTTATACAGATACACTAGTTTATGGATAAATTGTCTTAGCAGAAATCTCTCAGAAGGAAGAAAAAGACAACATAAAAATAAATTTAATAAAAGTAAATTGTTTTATGAAAGTCATGCCAGGGTGTATATAGAATAGCATTTACATTAAGTTGAAAAAAAAATAATGAAAAAAGGCTCTGCCACATATAATTTGTGTGTCCATGAGAGTTTCTAAAATATAAAGTCATAATGAACCTCTCGAAAATAGCAGGTTACCTACTATTTTAAAGTAAGAACCATGATTTTAAAAATGCGTTGAATGCATAAATTATCCTATATGTATAATAAATAGGTAATATGCAAATTGACTGTCATGCCCTCACACAGGATGGCCGCCCTTATGTGGTCACAAGATGGCCAGCAGGAGAGGGCAATTGTGGGCAATCAGGCCAGCAGGGAAGGGCAGTTAGGGGCAACCAGTCCAGCAGGGGAGGGCAGTTAGGGGCAACCAGGCCAGCAGGGGAGGGCAGTTAGGTGACGATCAGGCTGGCAGGAGAGTGGTTAGGGGGTGATCAGGCTGGCAGGCAGAAGTGGTTAGGGGCAATCAGGCAGGTAGGCAGGCAAGCAGTTGGGAGCCAGCAGTCCCGGATTGTGAGAGGGATGTCCAACTGCTGGATTAGGCCCATTCTCAGAGGGAAAGGGCCTAAACCGGCAGTCGGACATCCCCCGAGGGGTCCAAGATTGGAGAGGGTGCAGGCTGGGCTGAGGGACACTCCCCCCCTCCCCCCAGTGCACATATTTCATGCCCCGGGCCTATAGTATATAAATAAAGCTACATAGTTATTTTCTCATAATCTTTTCTAAATCTCTTATTCAGTATGTAAATAATTTGAAACTAAAATTAATCATGAAATAGATTACCTTCTTTATGAGAACTATGAATGAATGATAACAGACTGCTTCTTATCGGAAAGAAAAAAAAATAGCCTGTTATACCTTCAGGCTAAGTGGTTTTACTCCAGAAGTATAGTAGGCCATATCTTATCTCCAGCTAGAGATAAGTGGTATTTTCATATCCAAAGGCTTATTGTTGTTTATTAGTCTCTAAAATGCAAGCTGCTAAAGGTTATCATTATATGAAAGTAGATTGACTGCTTCCTCCTCTTCCATTAGGGGGACCTTTGGTGGATAAAGTATAGACACTAATGAGACATACATATGAAACTGGAAAATTGAACTGGAATGTTCTGAACTCCTGGGTTCTTGTCTCCATGGTTTCCAAGAATGAAGCTACGGACGAAAGGGGATAGGTGAAAAGTACAGAAACTTTATTGCAAACAGGCACTACCTCTAAAAACGAACTCTAAATTTTAAACCTAGGACTCTGTCCCTCCTGGATGGACAGAGGGGCCCCTGAGAAGGGTGACCACTGCTTTCTTTGTCTTGAGGCATTAGATAGGCTGCAGTTCTTTGTCGGAACCTGACCCCTTCTTATTGGTCATTTTGCTGCATAGAATTAGTTTTCAAAGCTCAAAGCCGACGTGGTGTCCCCCACTTTCTCTTCCCCTTATCTTGTTGGTTGGGGTCACTTTTGATTTATCATACAGCTCTCCTAGTTGTGTTGGCAGAGAAGGCCTTATCTATAGACCTCCCAGCTACTTAGGTCAGGGCTACTTTTTACCTAACTTGTGGGCACTTTAATTGCTCAGGCCCAAGATACCTTTGGTTTATGGCTGTCTTAATTGCACAGGCCAGATACATTTCTATTTGTCTATTCTATTTCTCTACTCTCTGTACAAGAAAGATAAACAGCCTGGCGTCTTCATTATGTTTTCCTCTCCTATAGACCCCTCTCATTCCTAACCTAAACCTGCCTAATTAAGCTAGCTAGCTAACCCTTTCATATAGGGTAAATTCCTCTCCCACTATACAGAGATGTATTTTATGTAGTAGAATTACACTCTATCAAAGAAAAAAGACAGGCTTCATGTCTTTTAGTTTGTACTAAGATGTTTTAAGGAACAGACCTTAACAATAGGCAAGGTGTACAGTCTTCTTCAGTAACTCAAGCTGGTTCCACAGCGGATTAAAAGTGCCTTCAACCACCAGGGACATAAAAACTCCCCTGGGTGCAACAGCCTGCTTTAGAGAAGGCAATATTCTTTTCAACTGTAGTTTAGCTTACTGTCGTGTAGAGCTAGTGAATCTTAGAAGAATGAGAATAAAATATCATGCTTTCTTCCTAGTTCAAAATGAAGCTATAGAAGGTTAGTATCCAATGCTTCAAAATTCTCTCTGCTTGATTGATATTGCCTAGAGAACAGCTAATTGAAGGAGTTGAAAAATATCAAAAAGGATAATCAAAGTATTCAAGAAAACCACGTTTGCTTTTAAAAAGGAAAACTAACAATGCATGAGAATGGCTTCATTAAATATATCAATAAGAAGCTGAAAACCCCAGCTGTGGTCCTTGTACTGCAAGCCAAAAAGTATTCAAATGTATCAAATGACATTATGTTTTCAGTATTAGGGTAATCTGGACTTAGTCCTAGCTTCATTCATTTGAGAAAGAGTTCACATGTATCCCAAATACCTTTTTCTTTTCCCTGATTATCTTTCTAGATGTCCTTTCAAAAATGAATATATTCCTGGTGAAAATTACTTTCCAACAATAAAATATTCTTTGCATTTTTAAAATTTAACATTGAGAAACTCACTACAAAAAAATAAAAGGGCCTTGGAAATTTGCTGTTTTGTCTTCAAATTAAGGTTCAGTTAGAACCATTGCTTTTTTTTTGTCTATGTTAACAATGAATGGAATTGATAACAAAGTCTTATTGCATAATCAGGCTCCAGTTTAGGACTTATTAGCTTTCCAATAGATTTGCTTTCTGTTCAGGTGCAATTTTGAAATTTTCTGCTTTAAATAACACAAATTTAGCAATAAGTATTGAGTTTAAATTTTGAAATACATTGGTTATAAAATTATACAGGGTTCAAGTGTACAATTCTATAACACATTATCTGTATATTGTATCGTGTACTGTCCAAAGTCATTTCCTTTCATTACCATTTAATGTCATCCCAATAAATTCAATAATTTTTTTAAAAAGTTAGAAAAATATTGTATATTACTTGAAAAAAATTAAAATAGAAAGTACATATGTTTAATTATCATAAAAATCATGAAAATGCCATAGCTTCCTGATTGCTTAAAAAGTTTAGGGATTATTTAAAAATATAATATTTATTTTTCAAATATTTTTGTAATGAAAAATTTTTATCCTTTATAAAGTGGAGAGAATAGTATAATAACCCACTATCCAGTCATCATCCAGGCTGCAAAATGATCAATTCATGGTCAATCTTTTTAAAGCTAAACTCTACCAACTTCTTCTAAATTATTCTGAAACAAAGCATAGAAATTATATTTTGTCACCTATAAATATTACAGTCTATGATATAATTTAAATGTCACCTTTTCAAGGCTTTTTAACATCTTAACAGAATTCATAGAATTTTTCAGAATTACAGGAGTGCATTTAAATAATTGAATGAATATAAATACCTCAGATTATTTCTGACATGTAATGAGATATTAAACTATTTTTAAAATAGTCATTTAAAAATTATAAATGATTTTTCTTTTAATATATTAATAGTATGCAAATTTAGCATATGTAAACAAAAAATCATATTTGGTTAATTATCTGACAGAATTCACAAATGTAAGTTGTTTTGACAGGTAAGAGGAGAGATATCAAATTCCTTTCACAACTTCTGCTCAAGATGTCAGACTAATCCCATGTTATAAGACTTTCTTATTCATTCTATCACACAGATTCTGCATTTAACATATTACACATGAACATACAAATTGGGGTTCAAACATTTATGTTGGGAATGTATTTAGGGTCATCAGATTTATTCCTGATGAAGCACTATCACAGACTTTTATTTCCCATAAATCAGAGAGCTTGGACAAAAGAATGACCCTGATATAAGCTGTCTCATCAAAAAGAGGAATGAAACTATCTCTACTGGAGTAGATGCAAATTGGGCATAACCAAAAGTAACTTACCAGCCCCAAATCTTGACTAAAAAAGAAGTTACTTTGAAAGAAATTAGAAAGACAGGTCGCATACAGAAGTATTGGACCCTATATAAACATACAGAAAATTAAACTAAAAATGAGAAACTAATATACAACTGGTCTTTAACCAGTCCAAATGACCCTGGTCAACACAAACTCAAAATATTCTATAGAGACAACTGCTTTATCTAGGACACACGTATAATTTGAGATTTTTATGGAAGAAAACTACTGATTTAACATCCATATGCAAAAACTGCCAAACACATAAGAATCCACTAATATGAGACAACACAAACCGTAATAGAATAGCTGGACATATAAAGATGATGAGGACTTTCTGATTAAAACTTGAAAAAAATAAAAAAGAAAGAAATAGTCCTGACTGGTTTGGCTCAGTGGATAGAGCGTCGGCCTGCGGACTGAAAGGTCCCAGGTTTGATTCCGGTCAAGAGCATGTACTTTGTTTGCGGGCACATCCCCAGTAGGGGGTGTACAGGAGGCGGCTGATCAATGTTTCTCATCCTTCTCCCTTCCTCTCTGTAAAAAATCAATAAAATATATTTTTTAAAAAAAGAAAGAAATAGAATCCATAAAATGACAAGGGGACTTAATCAGTAATGGAAATGCCAAAAATAAAATAGAAGTACTAAATTTGAAAAATGGGGCCTTTAAAGAAAACATTAGATAACTAAAAGAGTGATCAGATTGATTTACCACATTGGAAGATAAAGTCATAAAAATCATAATGTCATGAAGAGAAAAAATTAGGGACTTTAAAATTTGGATTATAGTGATTTGAGACTATCACTTCCAGCTATGGTGGAGTAACTGGTACTGGACTGATCTCCAATAAAGAAAAATGGGGCAAAATCTATGAACCTGTATTTTCAAACATTGGAAAATAGGCAGCATGGGACCACGATTCCCAAGAGAAGGAAAATAACTGAGTTCTACAATCAGTCTGCCTTTCTTCTTAGAAACACCTTCCAATTTGGATGCTGGAAGGGCTAACAGAAATGAGACCATAGCAGCCTTTCTGTGTTCAGACACAAAAAAGGCCTGGAAAATAAGGGGCAAAGTACAAGAAGGGAGGGAGCTAAAGGAGTTTCCCAACTCTTTAGAAAGCTTTCTTGGAGTAGTTTGTTAAATACAAAACATGGGATGGACAGAGGAAAACTCCTAGGAGCTGGGCAGAGAACCACTGCTAGGCAGGGGAGTGGTGCTGCTGAATAATTTCTATCTGATCACATGTAGGGACAAGGGGTATTTCATTCTGACCATGCCGAGTGCAGAGGCATTGCTAAACACCTGGGGCGTTCAGGAGAGACCACCAAAGGTTTACAAATTAATCTGCAGATGAACTGCTAGTCAAAACAAACTTCAGCAGTCTTCAAAAGAAAAAGAAAAACAACCCTCAAAAGTAAAACCTACAATGTCCAATTCCCAATTAAAAGTTATTAAATACACAAAGAAGTAGAGAAATGTGACCCATAACCAGGAGAAAATTAGTTAACAGCAATGATGGATATAGGGCACAGGTGTTAAAATGTTATAAACATGCTCAACTGTCTGAAGAAAACCGTGAAAATAATGAAGATACAGAATGTATGCAAAAGAATAACAAAGAACTTGTATAAATGAAAAACAAAATACCCTGAAAGAAAAATTTAACTGATAAGTATTTTTATCAACATCTGTATGACAAATTATCCAAATTTAGTGGTTTACAATAACTACAGACATTTTATTAGCTCCAAGTTTCTGTGCTTCAAGAATTCAGGAAGGGCTTGATTTATGGTTCTGGTTTGAGATAAATCATGAGGTCACAATCAGATAGTGACTGGAGATGAAATAGTAGGGGTGGGGTGGAGGTGTGCTAAAGCACCTGGGGAATGCCTGGCACCTTTCTCTTCACATGGCCTTAGGGGCTCACAGTGTAGCCTCTGTCTGAACTAGTCTGCATGTCCCTACAACATGGAAGCCTTAGTCCAAGTGAATGGCTTACAAAGCAGCTTAGATTCCAGCATAATTCTCACAGTCTTTGAGGTAAAAGTTGCACCATCGTTATTACCTAGCCTAGGAAGGCACATATAGTCACTTCCACCATAGCCTCCAGTCTTCCCAGACTCAGGGGTAGGGGATATAAGATATAAACCCTATCACTTGAAGGGAAGAATGTCAAAATCACCATGTTAGAAGAGATATAGTTATGGCCATCTTTAAAATATAATATATATTATGCCAGTCTGTCTGCTTCCAGTATCGCCACTCACATGAAAATATACTCATACTTTATTCTGACTAGTAAGTCTTTTCTCCTCAGCTGTGGTTATGGAACTCCATAGCTCAATCATGCTTGGGTTCAGATGAGCACTCTTCGGTGTATTTTCATGGATATAACTCCTTTAATATAATTTCTTTAAATCTGAAGACGTTTGAACTAAAAAGACAAGTTACATGTCTTCTACTACCACCTCCAACATACACGGGTGAGACAGGAATAGGAAAAACCCACCGTATCTTTTCCTGTCCACAAAAGGAGAAAGAATGGGAACACAGGAGACACTTGCCCATAGCAATTCTGAAATCTAGTTGGAAATATGTGACAGTTTCTTCATATGGTTATTTTTCAGGGCTTTTGGATCTGCATTTTTGGCTATTTGTTTTTCCCTCTAATTTATGTTATTTTCTGATGAAAGTAGGCAGCATTTGTACCCATGTAGTTCTGTCAACTTGTTTCTTTCCTATAGGAGTTTGAAAAGCCAAAGTTCTCTTTTCATTTTTTTTTTTTTTTTACTTTTACTGTCACTTTCAATCTAAGTTGGTATAGTCCTTTAAAAAACTTTGTGGGTTTTTTTTATGTGTTGATTTATAATCCACTATTGGAAAAAGAGTGGATTATAAATCAACATATAAAAAATCCACACACATACATACATGCAAGTACTTCAAATAAACGTTACTTTGGGCTCAGTGAGTGTCTGGAGGACAACACAGAGGTTCTTTTTTTAAAAATATATATTTTATTGATTTTTTTACAGAAAGGAAGGGAGAGGGATAGAGAGTTAGAAACATCGATGAGAGAGAAACATCAATCAGCTGCCTCCTGAACACTCCCCACTGGGTATGTGCCCGCAACCAAGGTACATGCCCTTGACCGGAATTGAACCTGGGACCTTTGAGTCCACAGATCGACACTCTATCCACTGAGCCAAACCGGCTGGGGACACACTGAGGTTCTTAAGAGTACCTGTTTAGCATATGGGGTCTGTAGATTCTTACATCATTTGTCTATTGGAAAGTGGTTTATAATATACTACTTTAAATCTTTATAAGGTCTTAATAAAGTATCTTATAGGCATAAGCTGAATTTAGAGATTTCTCCTGAAGCAATTATTAGTGTGAGAATGTTTTGTGCTGTTTTTTTTTTTCTGTAAATATGAGGATTGAGAATTTTTTTATGTTTAAATACAGGAAATGATGACTCTTTTTTATTAAAATGTTGATTCTTTATCTCATCTCTCACTCTTGTGTTTTGTGATATATAGTAAGAAGAGGCTAGGTATAACCTTTGATATTCTGCCTGGAAATATTCTTAACCAAATCAAGCTTCCTAATTTTTACATTTACTTCAGTTGACAGTATTGTCAAATTTCCACTACTGCATGTTTCCACCAACTCCAATATGTCCCTTGCATTCCTTTAAGCACTCACTGAGAATCTTCTGCAGGCTCATTAGGTGTACACTAACTCTCTCCTTTAGAACCTTTATAATTTCATTTTGAGTCTCTCCAGTTCATTTCTGGTTTTATCTGCTTCTTATCTCTAGAACCCATGCCAAAATGTTAGATATTTGTTTAAGACAGCATTCCATGTTCAGACATAACTCTTGTTCTGCTTAACTATTAGAGTATAACAAACTGTCTTAAAACGCAGGCACTTGAAAAGCATTTTATAATTATTCAGAATTTTTCTGAATCAAGAATTCAGGAAGATCTTAGCTGGTCATTTCTGTTTCTGAGTAACTCATTTTTGTTTCAATAAAGTTTGTGGATGAGACAGAATAGTGTGGAGAATTTGAAGTATCTGGGGGATAGTTTTCCCTCACTTTACCTTATTGTTGTCTCAGGCCTCCTTCATGATCTTTCATATTTCTATTCAATGTTGTACTGCAACATGAAAATAAAAGAAATTAAGTACTATGAAAAGTGAATGGCAAAATGGTATTTATTTGCAGACAACATAATATATGTGTATAAAATTCAGTGAATGTACAAAAAACCCAAACACACCAGAAAGTCAGTATTTCGAAATTATATTACTGAAATGTCAGTTGTCCCCTCAACTTATCTATAGACTTAATACAATAATAATTTTTAAAAAATTCTAGGAGGCATGCTTTAGAGAGCAACAGCTGCTACTAAAGTTGATATAGTAAAAGTCAAAGAATATGTAGAAGCTTAAACAATTCTGAAAAAGATAAATAAGGTTTGAGGTTTTATATTATCTGATTTTAAAGTCTTACTATAAAGTTGTAAAATCATAATGTGATATAATGTAGACAATAAAAGAAGATATTGTCAAAAAACAGAAATACACATACACACGATCAATTGATTTTCAACATAATTATCAAAATAATTCATGGGTAAAATAATCTTTTAACAAATAATATAGTAGCAACTAGATGCCAATACTAAAAAAGTAAATAAAAGGGGAAAAGAATATTAGTGTTACCTCACACTGTACATAAAACTGAAATGGATCATATATGCCTATGTAAAAGTATAAAATTTCTTCAAGAAAACATAGAAGATATTCACAGACAAAGATTTCTTAAGTCACAAAGTACACTAACTGTACTAGAAAAATACATAAAACATAGAAATAATATAGCTCAATAAAAGAAGAATGAATTTAATCCAACAAATATAAAAAGATAAATAATTGTGTCTTAAGAGTGATTCATCCCCAGAATGAAAATTTGGCTTAACATTCTATCATTTTAATTATCCATGTTAATAAGATAAAGCACCCCAAATCACATCTCAAACAATGCAGGGGGGAATGATTTATAAAATTTAACACCCATTGATTTTAAAAAATATCAGTAAACTAGAAGAAAACTTTCTTAATATATAATATAAGATGCATACAAAACAGTACTTACTAGTAGTAGTGGTGAAAGACTGAACATTTCTTATCAAGATTTGAGCAAGTTAATGATGACTAAAGATAACCTCAAACTGGTCCAAAATGTAGCCCTGATCAAGGCTGCTGTGCCTGATTTAGCATCTTGGTTAGAGGAGACTAATGTACTAGTATACTGAGGTATTCAATATAGATCTATTGCTCCGGTAAATGTATCCTTTTCTAACTCAGTCAGAAAATCATATACCTTCAAATGGAATACATTTGTAGTTTTGCCCAGAGCTATGACAATTCTCACGCCCTTTGTCATAATACTAGTATAGTAAATGAAGGTCTGGGTAGCATATTACCCATTATATCTACCAGCCCATGTTCATGCTAATTAGATGGGATGAGCAAGAAGGTCAGGAAAATATACATATGTAAAAGTTAAACAATAATGGTTATAAGCTTTATTCATAGTAGTTAAAAACTGGGAACAACCCACATGTATACCAAAATGAGTAAAAAAAAAAAAATTAATGGAATGATTCTCAGCAATAAAAAGGAATAAATTACAGATACACATGTGAATGAATCTCAAATAAAACATGATCATTGAAAGGAGCCAGACAGAAAAGAGTACATAGTATATTATTCAGTTTATATTATGTTGTAGAACAAGCAAAGCTATTAACAGTAAATGAAACCAGAACTGTGTTTGCCTGGGGATGGGAAGTGACATTAGGGATATTGCTAATGAAAATGTTCCGTACTTAAGACAGATGTTTGGGTTATATTAGTGTGTGAAATTCTGAGTACTCATGGAACTTAACACTTAACATATGTACCTTTCACTTTGTGTAAATTAAACATACCTCATTAAAATTGCCATCACAACTGTTATTTTTTAGACTAATATGTCAAACTCAGTATAACTATAAATTTCTTAAGAGTGAGATAGGAAATGTATAATAATTAATTCTTCCTCCTTCACATAGCATATTACAATATTGACATTTTAAAATAAACTTTTTAAAGAAGAATGATTCTTTCAAAGTAAATAGAGCATGGGAACAATTCACCTTAACAAGATTGGAATACTATTAATTTTTTTGAGTATAGTTAAGTAATTGTCTTGCCAAAAATTTTCTTAGTTCTATTTCAATGTCCCTGGAGGCCCCTTTCACTTTAAAATGTCTAATTAGGGTAATAGGTAAAATAACATTTTTCAATGTACTGTAATTTGCAGAGGCACTTCAGTAAAATTCACACACTCTCACAATCAATACCCTTAAAGGCTAATCAATGACTTCTCATCAATAGTTGATGGACAAACAATGCTGCCCCTCCCCCCTCATTTAAAATAAATTTTGGCCAAAAATTGTGAGCAAGAAAAAATAGTCATTACAGTTTTCTTTTTCTGTTTTTTTTTTTTAATGAAATATTGGTAAACTCCAAAAATGTGTCTATTCATTCTTTGAAAGTTTGTTTCTCCTCCCTCTTTAGGGTTTCCATTTAGACAAACTTTTCTCATTTCCCTTTTCAGAGCTCAGCTCATATTCTTCTCTTTATTTAGTAAAAACTTGGGAAAATAAGAAAAAAAATTGTATTGCAAAGGAAATGCTGTTTTGAAATCATTCACTGGAGTAGAAGCTGCAACATATTTAACATCTAACAAGTGTTCAAACACAAACAGAATGAAGAGTAGAATATTTCAAAATGATATTTCCATCACTTTTATTCATATCATTTATGCTTTATGTCAGTGCTGACTAGATCTTTTTGAATGGCATATGACAGAGAGTTTAGATACATTAGGGATTGACAAAACATTTAACAAGAATATTGAACTAATGCATTATTTAGGAAAATAGACACCTTGATACCCATATGAAAGTTTAATGGACTTAAAAAAATTGCTATCACAGTAATAAAATAAAAAACACCCCACTATGTTTCCCAAAAGATGCAAGTTTAAATCTAGAAGGTTACTTTTAAAAACAGTTTAGGGTACACAATTTCATTATTTTATGCTAGGTTATTTTGCTTTTAAAGTGCAGATTTTACATCAACTTAGTAACACAAAGAAAAACATCTAACTTAGTCTCAAAAGATGCTAGCTCAATGACAGCATGGAGTGTCACCTAAATGTCTACGTGTAAGTTGGTCAGGAGTCAAGCCTACATTTCTGTGTCATTAAAACAGGATGTCCAATTGAGTAATTCAGTCCTTTGGGGTATTCTGTATTCTATATAAAAGAGAAAAAAATTGAAGTTATTATGAGTATATCTTTAATGAACAATTACATAGAAAAAACATGAATTTCTTAAACTAATAGATTATTGGATAGGAAACACAATTTTTTTAAAGAATGTATTCGATGTACATCATGACTTCATGATTGTTAGTTTGTCCATTGTAGTGAAACCTCTATGTATGGAAGTTTATAAGCACATGTGTTGAATATCAGCTCCTCAACATTAATTTGATCAAATGACTATAATGGAGAACAAACAGAAAATATAGTGTTAATGGTAGCCATAAAAATGATTGGTTTCCGATCCTGTGGAATTTATGAGTATGCTCTGTATGTAATGTGAAAGAGAGTGCACGAACCCTAATAGCATACATAACTAGAAGCCAGGAGCTCTGCCAAGTGTACAGTCTTTTAGGAAGATGCCTCTTGTCTGTCCACTCAAGAAATACACATAACTTGGAGTAAGCATTCCCGTTGTGGTAGTAGTAGACAATGGCATTGATTAAGAATCACTATGTAATTTAAATAAAAAAATTAAATCAAGATAAATATAAAATAAAGCAAGGCAAGATACTATAGTAATGTAGAAAAGAAAATAATTACATGAGTCTGAGAGGAATGAAATTCCTCTAAATCACTAAATTCACAGAAATTTTAGTGATATCTACCTTAGTATTTTTTTTCTAAAGAGGATGCATAAGTTAAAGTATCCTTTATTAAATAATTAAGTCAATCAATTGATAAACTAAGCAGGAATACAGATATGGACTTGTCATCCTGGAAGTATGTAGAGTGATATTATAAAGGCAATCTAGCAGTAATCACCAAGGTGAGGGAAAAAGAACAGAAAAAGATGTTTGAAAAACATTTTCAAAGTACTATAAAAAATTAAAGCCAGGAACTGAAGTCCATTCTCCTTCTGCTACTAACCATACAGCAGAATGAGAATGTAGACTACACATTATTTGGCAAGTGAGCTAAACTCAGATAAAATTTTAGTATCTATATCTATCTAGTGGAAAAAATTCAATCAGGTCATCTCCGAGTTTTCTTTTTGCCTTAAAAACATTTGGCATACAGGCAACATACTTAGACTTGGATGGAAGCCATGGTTCTTTTATTTTTATTTTTGACAGAATTATAGATGGCTCCCATTTCCCCTCCTTTGCCCTCCTCTGCCCTCCTCTATCCATTCCCTGCCCCACCCCAGGCCTTCCTCACACTATGGTCTGCAGCCATGGGTGTGTAAAGAGAAAAGAATCAGTAGAGAAGGCAATACCTATCCATTGGTTATAGGCAACACTAGTGTTATAATTATAAACTGTACAGTTTATAATTTATTGAAATGCCTAGCATGGAGAAATTTCATTAAGAAAGTCACAATTTGTTGTAATCTTTTAGGCAATTTTGTGGAAATATAAAGGAGAGTTCACATTGGTTAGCATTTTAAAAAGTATTATAGAGAGCCCTTCATACTATGGGGGGGTGGGGCATGAAAAACCAAATTATTCAAGTTGAATAAAACATCTTTGAAAGTGAAGAAATAAGCTACTTTTGTTGACTAGAGAATACAAAGTAAAGATAAAAAGATGAGTACATAGAGGTAAAAAATACAGAAAGGCAACCTCTAATTGAGATGAAATTAAAGTATCGTAAGCGTCTATGAAGTTACCCTAAAATGTTACAGTCCAACATCTGAAACATCATTCACACATACAAAAAAAAATCTTTTGGAATTGATTTCTAGCCATTCAATAGTCACTTTTTCTCTTTTAATAAATAATAAACAAGACTACTAGAGAATACTATAGCAATTTTAAAAGCTTCTCTGCAAAGTTCATACATAACTCCTAATTTATTTCACCATTATCACAAACCTATTATGCATTTAACTACCTTACATTAAGATTCCATTTACATATTGCAATCTTATAATGTGTTGGCTCCCTCCCCCAACACCCCTGTAGTGAATATATGAGGCAATAAAATGATTTCTTTCAGAAAAGATGTCTTCTTCTGAAACAAATATACATATTTGATCATGAAAAATAAATCTCTGGGGAAAATCAGAAGGAATTTATTAGACTAAATATTGTTCATAACATATGATCAAGAATTGGGGAATATAGTGCAAATTTAACAAAGAAGGAAGTCTAGCAATGTGGTGGAGACCTAAATCCAAATAGAAAATATGTCAAATTCCCTCATAATCATAGGATCAAAGGATAATTATTAGACAAATATATTCTACTCCTTTTACATAGTTTTGGTAACATGCTTGCTTTCACCTGCTCCTCTTACTACTTTAAATGATTCCAGCAGTGAAAGTGCCATAGCTGCAGTATGTAAGAGTAAGAAAGGAGCGACAGAGGTGTAGGACGATAGACATACTGAGAAATGGACATTCAGTTGAAAGAGGACGATAGAATCAGAGACCATTAACTTAAGTTTATCAAGAAGCTCATAACGAGGGCAAAAGATGCTATTTTTTTAATGGATTGGGTGTGTATTCATTTTCTATTTCTATGTAACAATTTACCAGATTTAGAGGCTTAAGTAATCACAAATGTATTCTTTTACAGTTTCTGCATGTCAACAACCTGGCACAGCATGGCAGTTCTGCTTATGGTCTTAAAAGGCTAAATGCAATGTGTCAGCCAGAGCTAATGCCTCTTTTGAGGCATGGGTTCTCATCAAAGCTCATTCAGGTCATTGGCAGAATTCAGTTACTTGGGCTTATAGGACTGATGTCACCGGTTTCTTGTTGTCTATTGACTGGAGGCCATTCTCAACACCTAACATCTTCCTCTTGTTGCTTTGAATCTCTGACTTCCTCTTTATCTGACCTTTATACCGAGATTCAAAAGGCTCAAGTAATTAATTACTCAGACCACCCAGATAGTCTCCCTTTCTTAACTGTGCCACATAACATGACGTAATCATAGAGTGAAATCTCATCACGTTCACTGGTCCAGCTTGCATGAAAGAAGATGGGATTACACAGGACATGTACAAAAAGGGAAAGGAGTTGGGAGACATTTTAGAATCCTCCTATCACAAAAGTTCAACTCCATTTTTGCTATGATTTTATGTGCCTATATGACCCCCAAGAAGTTGCAAGATTTGGAATTATCGAGGCTCTGAGAACTCTGTTATATAGAAGAAAAGAAATGTACCTATTTTTTCTATATTTCCGTCATGGTTCAAATATTTTGGCTCTTGATTTTATTTTTAACATATTCATTAATAGCTCTAAACTGAGATTTACTTTCAAAAATAATATGTATCATGGTTTTAAAAGCATACGATTTTGAAAGAAACATTTATCTATTACTTTTAAAAAATAATCCTAAATTTCTCTAGGTAAACAAACAAGAGTGAATACATATCTTTAATTTTTTTATGAAGTAGAAGAGTGACACAAACTTATGATAAAGAATTGGAGTTTCAGAAGAACCCTGATCCTATAAAATATGCTCAAGAGCAGGATCAGTAAACTATCTTTTTGTAAAGTACATATAGTGAATATTTTAGGCCTGGAAAGTCCAGAGGCAAAATTAAGGATATTAAGTAAAGACATGTAAAAAGAAAGAAATGTTTCCACACATTTTTTGATAAAATTACACATTTTGTGTGTGAACACTAAAATTTAAATTTTATATAATTTTTATGTGCCACATTTCCCCCTATCCCCACCCCTTGTCATTTAAGAGACAAGAACCATTTGTAGTACATTAGCTAATAAGATAGGCTAAATTTAATTTGTGAGCACTAGTTTAATGAATGCTCCCTTATGGAAGTCACTCTTGCCCCTGTCAATAGCTAAATCCTTATATTTTCTTCACTGTCCTAAGGACCCTCTGTGTGTGTGTTTGTGTGTACATGTACATATAAACACACACACATATTTAGATAGATGATAGATAGATAAATAGA
Source organism: Myotis lucifugus (assembly GCF_000147115.1). Lineage (NCBI taxonomy): Eukaryota > Metazoa > Chordata > Mammalia > Chiroptera > Vespertilionidae > Myotis > Myotis lucifugus. The sequence continues at coordinate 19,063,137 of NW_005871048.1, forward strand.
TAGATAGATAGATAGATAGATAGATAGATAGATAGATAGATAGATATAAAGAGGTAATATGCTCATTGGTCCTAATGGTGTCACAGTCACGACAGCTAAGGAGGAGGCTGCCTATGCTTGTGTGGTGGGGCGTTGCTCCCAGAGATGGGGTATAACTAGGCGGCGCCGGGAGAAGGCGGGACCAGCCCGAGGCGACTCGGATGAGGGTGGGCTTGAAGCAACCAGAGAAGGCCAGAGGGGTTGGGGGGCTGGGCCAGGCATGCAGGAGCTCTGTGTGGAGAGGTTAGGATGTCAAGGCAGGGTGGCTGGTGGGTGGGCAGGCCACTGGGCTCCTAGTATATACATATATATCTATATCTTTATATCTATATATCTATTTATACTTTTAGACAAATTTTATTTTATTCTTTCTATTAATCACCCTTTAAACTCATGAACTTTCCTACATATTTCCATAGGCATGACCCCATAAGTTCATATAATTAGATATAGACAAAGGGAAATCCCTGTATGTAGGTAAAATGCACTCTACATGGTTTTCAGGTTCCTAAGGGACTTGGTTCTATCCTCTTTTGCAATTAAATTTGTTATACTATGCAACATTAATAATGGCATCTAATGTTTATGGTGTTCTTACTCTGTGTCTTTTCTACAATCAATGCATAAAGTTTTGTGATGAAAATAACTGCATTTTGCAGGCATTTTTTTATTACTAGTTATTGTACTTTTAACAGTAGTGTTCTGTGGTCTACAAAGGCAGAAAGTAGATGGCTGGTATTCGTACAATGTACATTTGGGATTATTAGGGAGAGTATGTGCTTAAAAGTCTTTGATAGTCTAGCTAACCTACAACACTCAAGTCATTTTTGTGTTCTTAGAAAAATTGTACAAGGTGATTTATTCACAAATTGCTGCCTGTTCTACAAAAATAAAAATGTTTTTAAAGTTCAGATTCAATAATGATTTTAAGAGATTAAATTATGGTCTATTTACTTTGAAACCATATGAGTAGTTAAATGCCCTTCTTGGGAAGTAACCGATGGTTAATAGAAGTTTCTAATATTAAAAACAGATTAAAGCCAGACTTTTATTCTTAATGTTTTCCAAAACAGTATTTATGATTGCTTTTTTGTGAACTGGTACTTCATAATTACTTTAAAATAGCATTTTATAGGTTTCTAGCAAGCTACTTGAGAAAATGTTTTAACCTTTTGGCCCAAGAAAAGTTTTCTAGCTTGAAAATGCCTTACCTTTTTCTTTCACTTGCCAGTGGAAAACTCAGCTTTTTTCTTTTCTTTAACTGAATGGAACAAAGAGATTCCTAAAAGGTAAGGAAATATATAATCAAAACAAAGGTCAGTTGATTATCACCTCAGCCTTGGGGAAAAACTGAAGGATTTTCAAGAGAATGAATCCCCAAAATGAGGCAGTTAATAAACATCCTTGAATTTGATAAATCCGGAGGAGCACCTCTTCGTTGAAAGGGGTGGTAGGGGAGTATGGAGGTGATAAGCCAATATCTAGGAAGACTAAAATGACCAATACTCACTCTTAGAAAAATCTTCTTTTCTGGGTATGCATACATAAAATCTCTTCTAAGTTAAAAAAAAATATTGAAGTACCTTGTATTTTACAGGTTTGTCATAGAGGAAAAAAATAGAACAGAGCCCTAACTGGTTTGTCTCAGTGGATAGAGGGTTGGCCTGTGGACTCAAGGGTCCCAGGTTCGATTCCGGTCAAGGGCATGTACCTTGGTTGCGGGCACATACCCAGTAGGGATTGTGCAGGAGGCAGCTGATTGATGTTTCTCTCTCATCGATGTTTCTAAATCTCTATCCCTCTCCCTTCCTCTCTGTAAAAAATCAATAAAATATATTTTTTTAAAAATAGAACAGAGATTGAGTTGGAAATTAAGGTAATGTAGGTCCTTAATTCTGTAGTTCTGAATAAGTAAGCCTAAGGTAGAAGTCTTCCGTGAAGTAATTACTAATTACCCAGAATATCTTGACCAAATAGACTTTCAAGTTCTAATTGTCTCTACAAATGCTGAATAAGTGTTAGGCTACAGGATAACAGTTTTACTTTCTGCCCCACATCAGGTAATGATTCAGTTGTATTGGGAGGAATAATTGCACCAAGACAAGTGTTCCTATATTCTGAAAATTTTAAATGATCCCAAAACCCTGGTCCTTATTAGTCCATTCAGTTAAAGAGTACTTTATTCTCTTTAAGTTTGAAAAACAGTCACAGTACTTAAAAGATAGGCTGAAGTGATGACTCCATGAGACTTAGTAATATCATTTTTTTACAAAATCTCGTGAATATTTAAAATTATTCATTATTAAAAGTGTTTTGATAAAAAATGAAAACTCCCTGCTTAGTTTTATAGTAAACCACTGAGACTTAAAAATTACTTGTATTTGTAAAAGATTTTCAATAAGTGGTTTAACATTATTGAGTAGCAATCTAGAAGCCAAAAATAATGGTGCAATAGCACTCAAAAGTATCTAATAAAAATATCCACTATTTCCATGTGCATGATAGTTATTATGAAGTGATTTTTTTCTCATAATTTGCTGAAAAATGCAAATTGTCATTAACCTCTAGTTGTTTACAAACAGTATTCTATATTTATTTAAATCATATAAATACTTATATCCCCATTTCCCATAGAAGACTAAAGTATTTAATTTACCATTTAATTTATTTTATTGTAGCAAGCTGGTAAGCTTTTTAATTGTTCTTAATCATAACATATCTAGTGTGTTAAAATTATATATTAGATTAAAGATCCACAAGTTAAAGCTTGAAGACCAAATCCAGCTATGCTTTGATTTTATAAAGTTTTATTGGAACATACTCATTCTTTAACTATTATCCATGGATACCTTCTCCTTATAGTGGTGGAGTTCAGTAGCTGTTATATGGCCCACAAAGGTCTGAAATATGTAATATCTTGTCCATTACAGAAAAAAAAGTGTACTCCCTATTACAGATCATCAAAGCTATTTCTAAATAAGCATGCCTACTAGTTCAAGTATTGATAATGAAAAACAAATGGTAACAGAATTTTAAATAAAACTTCTTGTTTTGTCATGTGATGCTCAAAGACTGCCTAACCAAAGAGAACATTTTGTAGCACCTCCATAATATTAACAAACTGCTGTCTTAGGTACAATAAGCAGCTGATTTATTGAAAGTGACTTGTGTAGTCAATATCTGGAATGAAACAGCTAGTTTCATCTTGTCCAATTTTCACATTACTCTTCATTTTCCCCGAGAACTACATAGCTGAAACACTTTCAGTGAGGCACATTCTTGCAAAATGATCAGTTGTATCTGTCACCAGGAAGAAATGCATTTTCCGTGCTTTACTACAGCCATCTGCATCCTTCATTTTCTTCTAATCTAGTCACTGGAGCCCTAATGATCGGAGCCATTTCATGAGTTGCCATCAATTACAGCAAGTAGCTCATTCAGAAGTGAAAGATGAGTTCCATTCTCTGTTACTTAGAGGTCAGTGATCATTTTCCCACCTCTTCCCAGCGAACAAATAGTGCAGTAACTTTCACAGGCTCCCTTCATTTTTCTCAAGTCTGTTGCTTTACTTTTTGTAGACCTTGGTTATAATAATGTCATATGTTTGATGCTGGCAGCCCTAAGAAGACAAGCTTGACCCAATCATTTTCCTTGGGTCCATCATGACAAATTCAATCATACATGATTCTGATTCCCAGGAAATGTTTAAAAGAATAGCTATTATTAAGATGGCATTCAAAAACATTTGAAAACAAATGAAATTGGTAAAATTTATATAAAAATGATTATAAAAGAGGAATCATTTTTCATCTGTAAACTTTCTATTGTTTTCTATATATACAGTCATTTTGAAAGATGCAGTATAGATTTTGTATTTGTGCAAAAAATAACACAATATTTGAAATACTGCCTTTACATGCTTTCTAAAGGACCTTTAATAATTAGGAATACAATTCAATTATCCATATTCTGTCTAATGGCAAAAGAATGCATGACTAATAAATCCACATAAAAACCTGCACACAAATGTTATATCAACTTTATACATAATCTGTAAAAACTAGAAGCAACCAAGATACCTATCCATAAGTAAATGAATAAACAAACTGTGATACATCTAAGCAACAGCATATATTCAGCAATTTTTAAAAAATGAGCAAGTCATGAGAAGACATGAAAGAATATTAAATGCATATTATTTTGTGAAAGAGTCTATCAGAAATGACTACATCCTGCAACATTTCAGTTATATGACATTCTGGAAAAGGCAAAACTAAATAAATGGTAAAACAACCAGTGGTTGACCAGTTATCACATGGAGGGGTAGATGATTAAATAGGTGAAGCACAGGGGATTTTAGGGAGGTGAAGTTATTCTACATGATACTGTTTTTGGTGAGTCTTTTTAGTAAGTAGAGCTGGAACATATCCACATATAAAAAAAATGAATGTAGACACACACCGCACACACTTCACTAAAATTAATTCAATATGGGTCACAGACATACAAGTAAAACAGAAAACTATAAAATTGCTAGAAGATAACATAGGAGAAAACCTAGTTGTCATTGGGTCTGATGATGACTTTTCAGATACAGTACCAAGAGCAGAATCCATAAAAATGGATTAAAAAACTTCTGTTCTGTAAAAGACACTGTCAAGAGAATGAGAAAGCAAGACACAGACTAGAAGAAAATATTGCAAACAACACATAGGATAAAGGACCATTATCCAAAATATACAAAGAACTCTTAAAACCCAATGATATGGAAGCAAAAATCCAATTATAAATAAGCCAAAGGTCTTGACCAACACATCACTTAAAGAAGATATCCAGATGGAAAATCAGAATATGAGTTGTTCCATATCCTATGTCATCCAAGAAATGCAAATTAAAACAACAATAAGATACCACTGCAGACTGTAAGACTGGCCAAAATTCAGAACATTGACACCAATAAATGCTGTTAAGGATGTGGAACAATAACACTCAATCATTGCTGGTAGAAATGTGAAATGGTACAGCACTTTGGAGAAAAGTTCAGAGGTTTCTTACAAAACTAAACATACACTACCTTGTGAACCAACAATCATATTCCTTGTTATTTTCTCAAAAGAGTTGAAAGTATGTCCACATATTGACCTGCACATAGATGTTTATAGCAGTTTTATTCATAATTGCCAAAACTTGGAAGTAACCAAGATGACCTTCAGTAGTGAGTGAACAAATAAACTGTGATACACTGATAAGTGAAATTTTATTCAGCACTGAAAAGAAATAAGCTGCCATGCCAGGAAAAGACATGAAGAAATCTTAAATACATATTACTAAATGAAATAAGCCAATCTGAAATGTGTACATACTATATAATTTTGACTGTATGACATTCTGGAAAAGGCAAAACTAAAAAGACAGTAAAAACATTGTCAAGGATTGGGGCAAGGGGGTTAATAGGTGGTGCACAGAGAATTCTTAGAGCAGTGAAAGTATTCTGTATGATACTATAATGATGGATACATGTCTTTATACATATGTCCAAATCCACAGAATGTACACCACCAAGAATTAACCTTGATGTTAGCCTTGGACTTTTGGTGACCAGGATGTATCAATGTAGACTTGTCAATTCTGTCCCACTCTGGTAAGGGAAGTTGGTAACATAGGAGACTATGCATATGTGGTTATGGAAAAATCTCTGTACACCTGCTTCAATTTTGTTGTGAACTTTAAACTTTTATAAAAAGAAAGTCTTAAAAAATACCACTTTACTCATTATTATACAAGATGTCTGTTCTAGAATTACACACATATTAAAGCTGCTTTCATTTGGATCTGAAGGACCTTGTTTGATTGAAGCTTTCATTGAAATGTTGACCTTCAATGGTAACACATTATACTATGTTGTGTGAAAAATAAAGATGAAATATTAAATTTAGAAATAGCTGAATATTTGTTACTTTTAGAAAGAAAATTTGGGTCATTGAATAGACACATAGTTAATTTTCTAAAATATATTTGAAATTTAAGGTTAAGTCTTGTATTATCAACCATAGAATACTGAATACATCGTGGTGTAAATTACTGACTCAGTAATAAAGTTTTCAAGGTACTTATGGAGCCTGGCTGGAGTGGCTCAGTTGGTTGAACGTGGTCCCACTCACCAAGAGGTCTCCTGTTCCTAAGATTAGGGCACATACCCAGGTTGCTGGCTTGATGCCCAGTAGGGGGTATGCAGGAAGTAGATGATCATGTTGTTGTTTTTTCTCTCTCTCCATTCCTCTCCCTCTAAAGTCAATAAAAAATATCTATTAAAAAATATACTAATAGAGAGAAAAATGTCCATAGGTCAATTTCCTTTGGTAAAATTTGTAAATAAGAGAATTATTTTTATTAATATAACTGTCTTAGTTTTTACTCACTCATATTCTTCCATCCCTCCCAATAATTTCAAAGTTAACATTAGCTTTAAATAAATACATCACAACCTATCTCTAAAATTTACTGCAGTCTGCACAAATTGACTTACATTCTCACTGATAAATCAATAGAATAATTCTGGGAAAACAATATCATACTCTGACAATAGAACAACAGATTTATATTGTTATTAAACCTCCTAGAAAAACTACTTTCCTAAAAAACAAACAAAAAACCCACTGAGCTCTAATCATACTTTTAGCTTAATAAGTAACAAATATCATCCTTTTTATATTTTAGCTACAATTAGCAAAAAATGGTTCATATTTTAGAAAAGAAAAGAATAATAATAATGCTTGGGCTACATTAATTTGTCCTCCCTGAATTTTCTTCCATTCACCATGGGTGGTAATTTTTCATAATCTTTTACATTAATAATTTATTTAATATTATTAGTTAAAAAAATTACAATAAAAATTTTCCTATGTTCTATAAAAATATATAGGAATAATAACAAATGCTAATTAAAAAAGAAAATAGTGACTGTATTTTAGGATTGGGTAAAAAAAAGTAACACGTTTTATTTGGGGTTCATATAATGAGTCCCCAGATACTTTGCTACTTCCAGAATGATTGCTGCTAAAGAAATAAATTGGGTTAGAAATCTAGCTAAGTACTATATTCAGCACTTCCAGAATACAGGCTATATCCATAATAAATGACTTTACGTGTGATTTCTAACAAGAATAACTTTACCATTCAGAATCTATATCTATATATATCTATATAGATATATATAGATATAGAAATAGATATATATACATATACCCTAGGATAACAATTATTTCTACGAATTTAAAACTCTGAACCTGCTGGCATGAATTTTATTTTCAGGACAACACAAGATGAAAAATTTAAATTGAGTAAACCAGAGGTATAAGAACCTCTTTTTCAATCTCCCTCACATGTTTGTTTGTTTGTTTTTTAATTTAAATTCTTTATTGTTTAAAGTATTATATAAGTCTCCCCCCACACACACACATTGACCTCCTCCTGGCTGCTCCCCCGCCCCCAACAGCACATGCTCTAACCCCCTCCTCACCCCCCGCACTGTCGGTGACCATTGGTTATGCTCAGGTGCATGCATACAAGTCCTTTGGTTGATCTCTTACTCCCTCACCCGCCACCTCCCATCATAGGTTGGACAGTCTGTTCAATGCTTCTATGACTCTGGTTCTATTTTTGATCATCAGTTTATGTTGTTCATTATATTCCACAAATGAGTGAGATCATGGGATATTTATCTTTCTCTAACTGGCTTATTTTGTTTAGCATAATGCTCTCCAGTTCCGTCCATGCTGTTGCAAATGGTAAGAATTCCTTCTTTTTGACAGCAGTATAGTATTCCATTGTGTAGATGAACCACAGTTTTCTAATCCACTCATCTGTTGATGGGCACTTCAGCTGTTTAAAATCTTAGCTATTATAAATTTTGCTGCTGTGAACATAGGGGTGCATATATCCTTTCTGATTGGTGTTTCTGGTTTCTTGGGATATATTTCTAGAAGTGGGATTACTGGGTCAAATGGAAGTTCCATTTTTAATTTTTTTAGGAAATACCATCCTGTTTTTCACAGTGGCTGCACCAGTCTGCATTCCCACCAGCAGTGCAAGAGGGTTCCTTTTTCTCCTCATCCTCACCAGCACTTGTCATTTGTTGATTTGTTGATGATGGCCATTCTGACAGGTGTGAGGTGGTACCTCATTGTTGTTTTGATTTGCATCTCTCAGATGAATAGTGTCTTTGAGCATGTTTCTTAGCCTTCTGTATGTCCTCTTTCAAAAAGTGTCTATTTAGGTCCGTTGCCCATTTTTTGATTAGATTGTTTCTCTTCCTTTTGTTAAGTTGTATGAGTTCCCTATAAATTTTGGAGATTAAACCCTTATGGGAGATAACATTGGCAAATATGTTCTCCCATGTGGTGGGCTTTCTTGTTTTGTTGATGGTTTATTTTGCTGTGCAGAAGCTTTTTATTTTGATGTAGTCCCATTTTTTTTTTATTTTCTCTTTAGTTCCCATTGCCCTAGGATCTATATTGGTAAAGATATTGCTATGAAAAATGTCTACTATTTTGCTGCCTATGGCTTCTTCTAAGATTTTTATGGTTTCCCATCTTAAGTTTAAATCCTTTATCCATTTTGAGTTTATTTTTTGTGTACTGTGTAAGTTGGTGATCTAGTTTCATTTTTTTTTTTCATGTATCTGTCCAATTTTCCCCAACACCATTTATCGAAGAGACTGTCTTAATTCCATTGTATGCTCTCACCTCCTTTGTCAAATATTAATTGAGCATAATGGCTTGGGTCGATTTCTGGATTCTCTGTTCTGTTCCATTGGTCTATATGTCTGTTCTTGTGCCAGTACCAGGCCGTTTTGAGAATAGTGGCTTTATAGTATAGCTTGGTATCTGGTATTGAGATCCTTCCAACTTTTTTCTTTTTTCTCAAGATTGCTGCAGCTATTCAGATCTTTTTTTATTCCAGATGAATTTTTGGAGACTTTGTTCTAGGTCTTTGAAGTATGCCGTTGGTATTTTAATGGCGATTCCATTGAATCTATAGATTGCTTTGGGTAGTATGAACATTTTAATGATGTTGATTCTATCAATCCATGAACACTTTATATTCTTCCATTTTTTTATGTCTTCCTCTATCTCTTTTTTCAGCATCTTATAATTTTCTGTGTACAGGTCCTTTACCTCCTAGGTATCTTTATTTTTTTTTGTTGCAATGGTAAATGGGATTTTTTTTTTTAGTTTCTCTTTCTGTGCTTACATTATTGGTGTATAAAAATGCCATAGATTTCTGGGTGTTAATTTTGTTTCCTGCTACATTGCTGAATTCATTTATTAATTCTAGTAGTTTTTTGATGGGGTCTTTAGGGTTTTCTATGTACTATATCATGTCATCTGTGAATAATGACAAATTTACTTCTTCTTTTCCAATTTGGATGCCTTTTATTTCTTCTTCTTGTCTGATCGCTATGGCTAGTACTTCCACTATTATGTCGATCAGGAGTGGTGAAAGTGGGCATCCCTGTCTTGTTTCTTTTCTTAGGAAAAATGGTTTTAGTTTTTGCCCATTGAATATGATGTTGGTTGTAGGTTTTTCATTTAAGGCTTTTATTATATTGAGGTATGATCCCTCTATTCCCACTTTGCTGAGAGTTTTTATCAGGAAAGGGTGTTGGATTTTATCAAATGCCTTTTCTACATCAATTGATATGATTATGTGATTTTTATCTCTCAATTTGTTTATGTGATGTACCACATTTATTAATTTGCAGATATTGTACCAGCCTTGCATCCCTGAAATAAATCCCACTTGGTCATGGTGTATGATCTTTCTAATGTAATACTGGATCCAATTTGCTAGAATTATGTTGAGGATTTTAGCATCTATGTTTATCAGGGATATTAGCCTATAATTCTCTTTTTTCATAGTGTCTTTATCTGGTTTGGGGATTAGGGTAATGCTGGCTTCATAGAAAGAGCTTGGAAGTGTGCCTTTCTCTTGATTTTTTGGGATAGTCTAAGAAAGACAGGTTTTAGTTCTTCTTTGAATGTGTGGTAAAATTCCCCTGTGAAGCCATTTGGCCCCAGGCTTTTGTTTGCTGGGATTTTTTTTATGACTGCTTCAATTTCCTCCTTAGTTATCAGCCTGTTGAAATTTTTTGATTCTTCTTGATTGAGTTTTGGAAGGAGGTATTTTTCTAGGAATATGTCCATTTCCTCTTGGTTGTTTAGTTTGTTGGAATAGAGTTGTTCATAGTATTTTTTTACAGTCCTTTGTATTTTGTGGGGTCTGTTGTTATTTTGCCTCTCTCATTTCTTATTTTGTTTATTTGGGTCCTCTTGGTTTCATTGATCTTTTGTATTGTTTTTTGGGGTCTCTATGTCATTTATTTTCATTCGGATTATTTCCTTCCTTCTGATCATCTGGGATTTTCTTGTTGCTCTCTTTCTAATTCTTTAAGTTGTAGAGTTAGATCATTTATTACCAGTTCTTCTCGTTTTTTTGAGGTAGGCCTGTAATGCTACAACCTTCCCTCTCAGGACTGCTTTCACTGTGTCCCATAGATTTTGGATTGTTGTGTTGTCATTGTCATTTGTTTCCAGGATGCTTTTTATTTCTTCTTTGATCTCTTTGGTAACCCAATCATTGTTTAATAGTATGCTATTCAGCCTCCAAGTGTTAGAATTTTTTTATTGTTTTTATTGTAGTTGATTTCTAATATTATGCCATTGTAGTCTGAGAAGATGCTTGATATGATTTCAATCTTCTTGAATTTGGAGAGACTTTGCCTTGACCCAATATGTGCTCTATCTTTGAAAATATCCCATGTTCACTCGAGAAGAATGTATATTGTGTAGCTTTCGGGTGAAATGTTTTGGAGATGTCAATTAAGTCCATCTGATCTAGTGAGTCATTTAGGATTGCTGTTTCTTTGCTGATTTTTTTGCCTAGAGCAGTGATGGAGAACCTTTTGAGCTCGGCGTGTCAGCATTTTGAAAAACCCTAACTTAACTCTGGTGCCGTGTCACATATAGAAATTTTTTGATATTTGCAACCATAGTCAAACAAAGATTTATATTTTTGATATTTATTTTATATATTTAAATGCCATTTAACAAAGAAAAATCAACCAAAAAAAAAATGAGTTCGCGTGTCACCTCTGACTCGCGTGTCATAGGTTCGCCATCACTGGCCTAGAGGATTTATCCAGTGATGTTAAAAGGGGTATTAACGTCCCCTACTATGATCATATTGCTCTTGATTTCCCTTGATATCTTCCAGAAGTTTTTTTTTTTTAATGTATTTGGGTGCTCCTGCATTGGGTGCATATATGTTTACCAAGGTTATACCTTCTTGTTTTTTGATCCCTTTAGTATTATAAAGTGGCCTTCCTTACCTCTTGTTATGGCCTTCACTCTGAGGTCTATTCTTTCAGATATAAGTATTGCTACCCCAGATTTTTTTTCATTTCCATTTGCCTGAAAGATATTTTCCATCTCTTCACTTTCAGTCTGTGTGAGTCTCTTGTTCTTTGGTGTGTCTCTTATAGACAGCATGTATATAGGTCACGTTTTCTTATCTATTCAGCCACTCAATGTATTTTGATTGGAGCATTTAGGCATTGACGTTTAAAGTTATTATTGATAGGTACTTGTTTGTAGCTATTTTTTTTATTTTTGTGCCTGTGTTCCTTCTTCCCTTTTTTTCTTCTTTTTACAACAGTCCCTTTAGCATTTCTTGCATTGATGGCTTGGTAGTGATAAACTGCCCAAAGCTCCCTTAGGCTCTCTCCTCCTGTCTTTTGATTTTTTTCTCCAATTGCAGTTTGGATTGGGTGTGTTTTTCTTCCCTGTCTTCTAATTCACTAATTCAGTCCTCTGCCTCTCCTAGTCTACTGTTGAAAGATTCCATAGTTTTGTTTTTTTTATTATTATTATAGATATACCACTCTTTATTTCCTCTTGATTCTTGCATAGGTTGTTGATTTTCTCATCCATCTGGTTTATACTGTATAAGCCTAATTCTGAATATTTTTTCTGACATATTGCATACTTCCATTTTGTCATAGTGGGTGCTCATGTGGCTTTCGCATGGTTGCAGGTGGCAGCTGCTCCTCAGGCTCTCACAGTTGCTGCTACTCGCACAACTCTTCTCACATGTTTTGAGTGGTTAGGAAACAAAGTTACATATTTTTGTACATGAATTTAAATTCATTTGAACTTTTTCAAAAATACTAATTGTCAACTAGAAGCTGTGAAATATAAAGGTGACTAACTGATACAGCCTGCTTCCAGGTTGATGATGCTCCTAAAGGAAAGATAATACTTATCTATGAGTCCTACATGAGGTAGAAGTGACCTGAGTTCCAAAAAGAATATACGTTCATGAACTGAGGGTTTCAGACAACTAAGAAAATTCATCTAGCTGATGGGATTAGAGAAAGCCATACTGATTGTATTACACTTAAATTTGCTTTCTAAGGTTTGTTAAGTTAAATTACACAAGGAGGGCATTAAACTGAGGTAATTCTTATACCATGGCGGCCTATGTAAGCAAATCATATTTAAGCCCCTAAATGCCTCAAGCTTACAAAATCAAAACCTAAGGACAACCAATCATAAATAGCTAACTAGACTCTAAGCTTTAGTCAATTAATAATTTCTTTGCTTTGCTTGAACCTTTTCCCAATAAGTCTTTTTCCCATCTCATGTTGGGGGAGCATCCTAACCACTTACAGTTTGGCACTTCCCAATTCAAATATGTTTTTGCTCAAGTATAATCTTAAAATATTTAAGATTACTTAATTTATCTTTTAACAGATTAGATAGAATGCACAGGAAATTCTGAAGAACAAGAAAAAATAATTTTAGTCTGACCATGGAATCATGGCAGGAAATAGTAAAAAATTCAATTTGAAGTATACAGAAAATAATAAAGTTAGAAAAGTACATCATACTCTTATTAGCTAAATACACTGGCTATATTACCAAAACAAAACAAATTCTAATAGTAAGATATAAAGGGATTTTCCTAATTTTTTGTTGTTTTTGTTGTTGCTGTTTTCTTGCCTCCTTGCTTCCTATAAATTTACCTCAACTCTTTGGAAATACAGCATTATTAAAGAGGCTAAATAATGATACATTGTTTTCTTAGTGAGAAGAGGACATAAAAATAAAGTATTAGTGAGGAAAAATGGTTTATATTATATCCCCATATATACTTCACATGAGTTTATAATTATTTCAAAATAAAAAGGTTTTAAAATGTTCCTATAGATATATATACTTAAGGATGAGGCTCTTAGCCTACACATTTCTAAATAAGAGATTTATGGGTTTCAATGGCCCATTATCATTAAAAGTGGCTGTACAGAGCATTATACTGGTTTGGGGCATCATTAGAATCCTTTGTAGTTTGTTTCCAGGCCATGTTATTTTTATTCATTTATTTGTTTCTAAATAGGAGATATTTACAGGTAGTAACCTGAATGGGAAAGCAGGCTACAGAACTTTCACTGAGGATGTATTTTCAAAATAATTTCAGATTTTACACCCTAAATATGTTTACTTTGGGTAACCTAGGTAGCTAATGAAGTTCAAATAAGTCACTCAATTTAACACTTGGGGCCATGAATGTTCATTCATTCAACACATATTTAATGACAATGGTGATCCAGGAACTATGATTGTATTGATACAGTAACAAATAAAAAAGATAAAGTCTATGTCTTAAAGAAGACTAGAAATATTTGAGGAAGAAAGAATATTTAGCAAGCATTGCACTTTTAAATAAAATTAATGCAATTGAACCAAAAATGCAACATCAGTATACAGATATAGAAATAGTTTGATTGCCAAACCATAGAGAATTGTGTACTACTGTATAATATTGAATTTTTTTCAACTAAATAAAAAATGAATTCTTAGAGTTGAAAAGTTACTTGAGGATCCATAGAATACTGGTTAGTATGTGTGAGAAAATGTTATATCATCTTATTGTTAAATAATCTGTGAGCTCTTAGCTGGAAACTGCTTATAGTTCGTACCAGTGACCAGAAATCACAACCAGATCCAAGGCAGTGCTTCTTGACTATCTTAACTATAAAACAGGAAATATGTTTTCTATAAGTAATAATAATATAGTGGGTCAAATTATAAAATAATCCTACCAAGATATTTAATTAGGTCATATCACTATATCTGTATATTTGGAGTAAAACCAATAAAGCTGTATATTTGTACAACATAATAATATGTATAAAGTTCTTCCACACATCATCTCATAATTAACTTCCATAAAGTTTTATGATATAGACAAGGCAGGCAAGATGTATACTTGGTGTGTTAAATAGCTTATATATATATATTTTTTAATTTTTATGTTTTCTATTTCTTTTTGTCCAAGCTTCTTATGGTGACTAGTAGCCATGATAGTCCTTGAATCCCTGCCCAGCATAGTGGGCCCACTGATCCCCATTGATAACATTATTTATGGGTTAAATTGGTGTAATGCGATTATAGACTTACAACTAAGGATGGTATTAGATCAAAATATTCATTGTATGAGGTGGCTGCTATTACATACTTGGTGTTTTAACAGGACAATAGGTTTTACTGGATGCAGATGAAGAATAGGCAGAACCAGAGATCAATGGCTCCATTAAAGTTCTTGCTATAAAGCACTGGCAAACACCTTGTTTCCAGACTGAAGAAAAGGAGGAATCCTCACAGGCAAATGTAGCAGCTATTTAAAGAGGTTCTGAGGATCCAGGCTCTAAAAAGCAGGAGGTGGTGCTGTAATTCAAATCACATGCTAATTTTCATTGATCAGTCTATTTAAATGGTAATGAGGCATAGATAGTGCTGCTGGTCTGAGTGTTTGAAACTTTATGCAGAGGGTATCTGTGAGCAAGAAAAAATACTGCTCCTAGCTTGAAAAGCTGTGGTTGGTTTAAGAGCCTGTGATTGTAAAAGGGAATTAACTCTCAGTCCTTTAACCTGTGAGAAAAGGTGATCCTATCAAGAATTTTTAGGACTACAGGTATACCCAAACTGCTATCATCCTTTCACTGTCACTTCTAGCTTTCTGGGGCTGCCTTCTTCCGTAATAGAGAAAGAACAGACATAGCTATAATTGCCACTTTTGTGGTGAAGGTGGATAAGTAACATCACACACCATCCTTAGCTGAGCAGAGAGGATGTCTGATTGCTTTTCATGTTCTGCAAAAATCTTAATTACACCACATGGATGTAAAATATTGAGTCAGGAAATAGCAAAATTAAAATGCAGCTTTTAGAGAATAAAACGCTATTGTATGAAAGAAGTCAGAGTTCAGTAGGGAAGGAATGATGTAAATACACTTAATAGTGTTACCGGCAAGACCTCAGCTTTTGTCTTCTTGAAGGAAAGACTTCAATCAAGGGACAATGTGTAAAAAAGCAAGCAGGAATTTATTGACCACAGCAAAGACACCCTTAAGGGCATAGAAGAAGCCGCAGGAGAGCCTACGCTGGGCTGCACAGGCTCACTGGGAAGTAAAACAAAAAGGGGGGGAGGGGGAGGCTTAGAGACAGGTTCAGGGAGTTAGCCCAGATGAGCTACCACTGCTCATCCCCACGCCCCACCCTGGTTGTAAATATCACCATGTCCCTTGGAGTTTAGGAGTTAAGTGCATGTCGGGTAAGGAGAAAAGGAAGGGAATGGCAGGGACATGCTCCCCAGAGGGAGAGTGTGCTGGGACCTTCGGTTCAGGGAGTTTTAAAGGCTGGGCATTTAGGGGAAGTATTAGATGTGGGTCAATAGAATATTCATCAGCTTCATGCTGATATACCAAAATGAGATTTATTCTCTTAATTGGTCTGTCCTTGGGTGTGGCTGGCAAATATCACAATTGGATTTCTGTTATCTGTCTCCCTGAAAAGAGTGATTTAAGCTATTTACTCTCTGGTTGGGGAAAAGTACAAACCATTTACTTTCTTTTTTTTAATTTAAATTCTTTATTGTTTAAAGTATTACATGAGTCTCCTTTTTCCCCCATTGACCTCTCCCTGGCCGCTCCCACCCCCAGCACATGCCCTCAGCCCCATACCGTTTGTGTCCATTGGTTATACTCATATGCATGCATACAAGTCTTTTGGTCGATCTCTTACCCCCTCAAGCCCCACCTTCCCTCATAGGTTGGACAGTCTGTTTGATGCTTCTATGTTTCTGGTTGTATTTTTGTTCATCAGTTTATATTGTTCATTATATTCCACAAATGAGTGAGATCATGTGATATTTATCTTTCTCTAACTGGCTTATTTTGCTTAGCATAATGCTTTCCAGTTCCATCCATGCTGTTGCAAATGGTAAGAATCCCTTCTTTTTAACAGCAGCATAGTATTCCATTGTGTAGATGTATCACAGTTTTCTAATCCACTCATCTGCTGATGAGCACTTAGGCTGTTTCCAAATGTTAACTATTGTAAATTGTGCTGCTGTGAACATAGGGGTGCATATATCCTTTCTGATTGGTGTTCGTTTTCTTGGGATATATTCCTAGAAGTGGGTTTACTGGGTCAAATGGAAGTTTCCTTGGTTTAGGGAAGATAGAATTTACTAGGTGGCTGCAAACTGTTGTGTATCTATCTGTCTGAGTTTCCCTATTTCACTTATCCTGGAATTTTCCCAGCTTCTTCCTGTCCTATAACATTAGATGATAGCAAATGATGCTTGCTTTAAGAAAAATATAGAAGGTGTGCCTAGGAACATTAGGGGAGGGAGAAATGCTTCAGACTAGATGACCAGGAAGCATTTGAAGTAGGTTTCAAAAACTATATAGAATCAAGGAATTGAGAAACAGCGAATTTAAGGAGTAGGGGCCAATTCATATGTAATAGGATAGGAATCAATTTAGAAAAGCCTCTTGGAAATTCTTGCTTTAAGAAATAAAAACTGCCTACTTCCCAGAGTGCTCCTAAGAGGCTTGAGGGCAGAATCAAAGGATTATTTCTCATCCAATAGCTGGTCATTTAATTTTATATTTAATGATGAATGCTTGGATTATAAAATATATGTGTGTGCTTGCATATGTGTGCAAAAACATTTTCCTTGTAATTGAAGAATTGTGTTGTTTTTTGTATTCATTTTGTGTTATTTTTAGCAGTGATGTTGGGTTCTTAGGGAATAACTAATATTTTCTAAGTGTTTACCACCTATATACCTATATTTTACACATTTAAAGCCTAGCAAGTAATTATATGTACTAGTATATTTAAACCAATCAAAAAGCCTATATCATGTTATCAATCATTTTTGAAAAAAAATACATATGCATGTCAATGTAAGAAACATTCAAATCCATAGAGATTTTTATGAGTTTATTCAATCCAAACTGATGACAACTGCTGGGAAACAAAACCTTAATGGATTGATGAAATGCTCCAGAAAATGGCAGTTCTACACCCTGCTTTATACCTTACAATCAAAAGAGAAGTTGTAAGTGGGTTATATGAAATCCATTGGTGACAGATTAGGGAGGTGGGAGAAAGCAAAGGGGAGGGAGCCTCTGGGATTGGATAAAAAGTTAATAGACACATGTGCTTTTTACACCAATGGGAATAGAATAGTTAACAGTCAACAATTAACATGATAACAATAACCATCAGGGGTTCTGTGGTGAGGTGGTTGTGCCCAGATGGGTCCAGAAAAGGGATGTTATCTTAGATGCAAAAAATACAATAGATAGGCTTAATCAAGGTAAAGGTTCTAGCCCAAGACATGACTACCCACCATAAACTGTTTCTAGTAAAAAAGTTTTCATTTCAGACCATCCTCTGTGGTCTGAAATTAGATTTCTGAGTTTGTAAAGCCATCATACAGGCCTCCCCAGAGCTTGTTAGGTTTAGTATGTGCCCCTTTTCATCCACATACATTTGGGTTATTTTCTGGAAGACAATTTCATCCACATATATTTGAGATATTTTCTGGAAGATGATTTTAGGACAAGTTTGTTATTAGATGTAATAAAGAGAAATTTCCGAAAGCTTAGATTAAACCTTGAGAGCTATCCTGCTGTGCCCAGGCTAACTAAATATTTAAAGTTGTAAGCTACTTTAACCAGTCTAATTACTACCCTAATAACCTTTAGCAAATTATTTTCCTCTTGTACCTATGTTCACAATTTAATCTAGTCACCCCTTTTCCTGTAAAATATTCTACCAAATGTAAATATCTGAAATGGCTTTCTTAGATGCATATTTTCCTAGCTGTCAATGGACAATAATACTTTGGACACATGATCACAAGTGTTCTGTCTGAGAAGTTGCTCTAACATATGCAAAGAAACAACAGAAAGCAAAAACTACATATGTCTTATGTGGTTCCTTTCTCACAAAATTTAAAAAGGTATATTTTCATTAAGCACAACACAGTTCCTTAATAGTCTCTTTTGAATATTAATATTAATCTTCATACATATTTCTGTCTCAGCACAACTACTGCAAAGTCTCCTCAACAATTCCAATAAAGAAAGCAATACTCTCCCACCGGAATGCAGCTGACGAGGCTCTCGGTTATCCTCCCTGTCAGCTATCTGACTCAGCTCTTTTTAATGTGCATCCATTTAGCCCTTCTTGCTTCTTCCAATTTTTCTGTTTGACAATAACCTGGACAATTCACAATAATGGAGTGCCCAGCAGCTGATTAACAAATAAGAACTTTTTCTTCTTGACTTCTGAACTCATGTGGTAAATAGTGTGACTTCTCTAACATTTTTTTTCTGATGAGATCTTTTTGTTCCTTTGCCTAGAGAGACATAAAGTATAAGTTTCACAAAGATAATATTGTAACTCTCACACAAATAGAAAATGAACACATGTCTAATGTTTCATTCAATACATTAATTAATAAGACAACCAGATATATATCTCAAAGAACATTTGAGGAGCTAGGTATTTATGGGCAATTTAGAAAGAGAATGCTAATACATAACTATTGGGGTAGATACAAAACTGCTTGATGTCCTACCCTTGAGGTTATCTTTTCTACCAAAAGAAATTATTTGCATCTCTTCTGGATAAAAAAATACAATAAAATCTACATATTAAACTCTACTCCTACACAGTTGTGAAATAGTCCAGTAAACGTAAAATAAATCAAAGGTTCAAGCTCAGAATCACACTGAAAGAACACCCAGTAACATCTTCTGCCTATTTCCAAGTTTCAGAAAATTTTCCTAACACTGTTCTTTCTATTCCAGATACTTTTTACTTTTTCATTCTTCTACTGAGTTAGTTGTTTCTTCTCTGTACCATGAAGGTGCTGTCCTGATTAGCTTAGCTATTTTTATCAGTTTCTCTTAGAAACCAGAGTTGTAAGAACTGAGAATTGTCAAAATGACCCAGTGTGTCAGCATTATTTTAATATCCTCCTGCTCCAGGGTTTCTGACAATTAGAATCTGAGAAGAATAACACATCCCTCATATTTTTTTTCAGACTCATACTTAACACTCTGGTTTATATACACTGTCATTATTATAAGACCATCTTTTTCTCCATGTGGGTCTGAGAAGCACTAGTTTTTTATATTTGGCTGGTCACAGCAATCACATCTGTGAGGAACCATGCCATACTAAAAGGAAATTATGAAACAAAAGTCCAACTTGAGAAATTAGTTATATTGAAGTTACTGTATTTTGGTGTGTGAAGTGTGAAGCAATGATGGAGGAGAGCTCATCTAAGACTAGGGGTGGAAAACCTGCTAATTCTCTCTAAGACCTTGTTCATTGGGACTCCACTTTGAGAGGCTTAAGAATACCTGTTCCACATTTATGTCCAAACATATCCTGGAATCTTTGTTGAGCTCAATTGTGTATTGTCACTTCCTGAGTACAGCCCTGAGCCCTCATTTTCCACTCTCTGATACTGATTAGCTACAGAAAAGAA
Organism: Myotis lucifugus; assembly: GCF_000147115.1. Classification (NCBI taxonomy): domain Eukaryota; kingdom Metazoa; phylum Chordata; class Mammalia; order Chiroptera; family Vespertilionidae; genus Myotis; species Myotis lucifugus. The sequence goes on from NW_005871048.1 coordinate 19,083,093, forward strand.
TTAGAATTCAAGGACACTCATGGCTTCTGATGGATCATAATGTCCAGTAAATTGTGGCAATTGATCCCTCCAGAGACAAGGTCCAGCCATTTCTGACTCTCAGAGCTGAGTCGTTTTGCCTCATGTTAGATGGCATAAGTGTATTTTCATTAGCAATCGTATGCACTCACTGAATCCTTATAACTACCTTTTAAAGTGTTTCCTATTATTACCTATTTTTCTAAAACGATACAAACTGAAGGTCAAAGAAGCTAAATAGGTTGTTCAACATCACTATCTAGGAGAAAATTAAGATTCAAATTTGGATTTGTCTTCAACAGATGGATAGGAAAAAATAGTTTGCATTCCATTAATATTCCATTACCATATTTCTTAAAGGACTTTAAAGATTTTAAACTTTTACATAAACTTAATCATAAAACAAGGTAACAATTCCTGCTTAATATACGTGATACCAATAAAAGGAATGAAAATCACAGCTACAGCCCTGACTGGTTTGGCTCAGTGGATAGAGCGTCAGCCTGCGGACTGAAGGGTCCTGGGTTCGATTCCAGTCAAGGGCATGTACCTTGGTTGCCAGCACATCCCCAGTAGTGCAGGAGGCAGCTGATCGATGTTTCTCTCTCATCGATGTTTCTAACTCTCTATCCCTCTCCCTACTTCTCTGTAAAAAAATCAATAAAATATATTTAAAAAAAAATAAAATCACAGTTACAAATTTTATTTCCTAAGCTAGTAAATATGATGATAATATATCTGCCAATTGTAAAATTAAAGAGAAACAAAATGCATACAATACATGTATAATTATTCAAGATTACCTGATTTTATCATTTTATATAAAAGGTAATTTCCAATTTTAATTTTTCATATCAATAATTTGCTAATATATTGTGCCATACTACATATGTATTTTATTTAAAAAACCTAAATTATACACTAGAAAAATAGGATCAGTTTAGTAAATGTAAATGCCTTATCCTTTTTTTCCTATGAAGAAATCTGTATTTAATTGGTAACTTAATTTTTTCCTCTCTACCAAAAATGTTTTGTTCTTGTTGATTTTATTGGTTGGGCATTGTCTTGAGCACTGAAAGATTGTTGGTTTGATTCCTAGTCAGGGCACATGCCCAGGTTGTGGGCTAGATCCCCAGTGCAGGGCATGCAGGAGACAGCCAACTAATGTTATGCTCTCACATTGATGTTTCTTTCTCTCTCCCTCTCCCTTCTTCTCTCTCTAAACATCAATTAAAAATCTTAAAAAAAAAAGAATTCCTGCATATACTATACATAAAATGGCTAAGATTTCAATCTTACTCTTCAAAAAAGTAGAGAGCCTTATTTTTGTGGGATTCAATCATGTGCCTTGTAATTTTTAGTATCCTTCTAAGATGAAGTTTAAGTAAATTTATGGTATTACATAAAATTTATTTTCATCTGTAATATTTGTTATTGGTTCACATAATATAAAATCGACTCTCAAGTCAGTGGAGATAAAAAATATTATTTATAAAGATACCATTGTATTTAGCTAGTTATTAATAACTAGACGCCCAGTGCACGAAATCTGTGCACTGGAGGGGAAAGGGTTCTTCAGCTTGGCCTGTGCCCCCTCGCAGTCTGGGACCCATCAGGGGATGTAGCAGTGTGACAAGTGGCAGGAGGCCAAGGAGGAGCCTGAATCTGGGCTGGTCGCCACTCATGTTCATCCTGTCCCACTGTACCTGCTGCTGTGGAGTCAGGAGAGGCTCCTGCCATAGCAGCTGTGCTCTCCAGTCATGAGCCAGCTTCTGGCTAAGTGGCACTCCCCCTGTGGGAGCACATTGACCACCAGGGGGCAGCTCTTGCATTAAGCGTTTGCCCCCTGGTGGTCAGTACACATCACAGGGACCAGTCATTCTGGTTGTTCCATCGTAACGGTTGCTTAGGCTTTTATTATATAGGCTAGAGGCCCGGTGCATGAATTCATGCACCAGTGGGGTCCCTCGGCCTGGCCTATGGGATCAGGCTGAAACTGGCTCTCTGACATCCTCTGAGGGGCCCCAGATTGCAAGAGGGTGCAGGCCAGGCCGAGGGACCCCACTGGTGCACGATCAGGGTCAGGGAGGGACACAGGAGGTTGGCCAGCCAGGGAGGGACTGCAGGAGGGCTCCAAGACATGTCCGGCCTGTCTCACTCAGCCCTGATCGGCTGGACCCCAGCAGTAAGCTAACCTACCAGTCAGAGCGTCTGGCCCCTGGTGGTCAGTGCACATCATAGAGAGCAGTTGAGTGGCTTAGCATATCATTAGCTTATTACACTTTGATTGGTTGAACGGCCGACCGGCAGCTGGACACTTGGCATATTAGGCTTTTATTATATAGGATAGGAAAGGAGCAAAAGGGAAGGCCAGAGATTATAGGCAAGTCATTTGGGCAGCTTTACCAGGAAGCTGCAACTTTATACTTCCCAACAGAGATGGTTGTTGCCCAGAATGTGTATGGCCACTGCAAATGCATGAAAATTTGGCAATATATAATCCCTTAAACCAGTGGTTCTCAACCTTCCTAATGCCCCAACCCTTTAATACAGTTCCTCATGTTGTGGTGACCCCCAACCATAAAATTATTTTTGTTGCTACTTCATAACTGTAATTTTGCTACTATTATGAATCATAATGTAAATATCTGATATGCAGGATGGTCTTAGGCGACCCCTGTGAAAAGGTCGTTCGACCCCCCACGAAGGGGTCGCGACCCACAGGTTGAGAACCGCTGCCTTAAACAAAGGAATTCTTTCTCTTGTTGCTCTTGTTGTGCTTAGCATGTGACTCTTGGCTCTCTTGCATCAGCCCATATGGCCCATGGCCAGGTGGACCCCCACAGGCAATGGACTGATGGTCCAATATGGAAAGGAAACTCTGGACACTGGCTCTGATTTGGGCCCTGCTAAAGCCCCAGCTACACTTCTTCTATGACTGGACTTGGGGAAATGGGACTTAAGAAACCCAGGGGTTTCATTCCACAGAAATAAAGCTATTATACCTCATCCTCCCATGGGGGCCTTCGGAAATGCTTATTCCAGCAGTATCCCAAGAACCCCACTCCCATGAGCAACCAGGGGAGAAGAGGCCCTCTCCCCTCCATTGACAACATCAAATGCAAAAAAGTTGAGTGCAAGCTGATGGAAAATATATTTCAAGAGTACCCAAAGATGTAAGATAGAAGTCCTGGTTTGTTTTGGGATTTCAGCAATGTTTAATGGCGATGTCAACTTGTTATCAACTATGAAGGGCATAGTGAAAAGTTTTTGGGGTTTTTTTAAGATTAAATGACCACACAACTATGTTGAAAGCTGTTTGAGTATAAAATATGATTATTCTGTAGAAAAACATTTTTTCACCATTATAAGAAGAAATATAGAGGCATAAAAACCTTTTAGGAACCTCTATCTAAGGTGTCCGTCTAAGAAATATGTAAATAGATTTCCACAGCTTCCTGTGCACTTGGAGTGGATATGGGAAAACTAATATATTTGGATTAAAAATATTTAATCCCATGATTGATTCCACAAATATTTCACTAACTCAAAGCAAAAGCAGAATATTTTGCAATATGTAAATAAAGAAAATTACTTAAGCTTTGATCACTTATGTTGTACTGAAATCACTCATTCAGGGGTGAAATATTATACCACCTGTGCCAGTACTAAATATTGTGCTCTTTCTTTATTTCAGCAGTTCAACTACCATACCAGGACCAGAAATTCTATGATAAATGAGACCCTTGAGGACTTTATAGACTCAGAGTTAGGAAGAAAGATGGGCATTTTTAAAAAGTTATAAAGTCTAATAAAATAATAAGTGCAGGAAGACAGTACACAGGTTGCATGGAGGAGCAGGTGATTAAATTTGCCTGGGGTGGCAAATAATAGTGATTATGGATAGCCTACTTAGTTCTATTGCTGCCGCAACAAATTATTACCAATTTAGTGCTTTGAAAGAATACAAAATTATAGGTTAAAAGTCTGGTTGGCTTGGCTGGTTTCTCTGCTCCTGGTTTAATGAGGCCTAAATCAATATGACAGCTGGCTGAGCTCTCATCAGGAGCCTCCCGGAAGAATTCACCTTCATGTTCAGATTGTTGGCAAAATCCAGTTCTTTGAAGTTGTAGGACTGAGGTCCTGGTTTCTCTTAGAAGCCACTCTCTGCTCCTTGCACAGAATATATTTAGCTTTCAAAGGTTCATGTGATTAGATTTGGCCCATCCAGATAATCCTGCCTAATCTCTCTATTTTAAAGTTCATAACCTTAATTATATCTGCAAATTCCTTTGCCATGTAACAGAACATAGTCACGAGATTCAGGGATTAAAGTATGGATGTGTTTAAGAGACCATTCTGGCTAGCATAAACAACTTATTTTTTTTGAGACTGAAATATCAAGTTAGATCTAGAAACAGAAAATGAGTATATCTACTTTAGGAATGAACTACATAAGTTCATATAAAGACCTAAGAAAACCTATGATAATATCAAAAAATAATCTAGAAAAGAACTGTGTTCAGGAAGGTGGAGAAATGTTACACACTTTACTACATGAACAGACATAACAGTAGCGTCAATACACAAAGATCATGTTAGCTTGAGCCTAACTCAGCTTCAGCCTGGTGGAGTGGCCTCATACATAAGTTCCTTACATAGCCTTCTCCTGAAGAGAAACAAGCAATATAAAAGTTAAAACAACTTCAACAAAAAAGATTCTCCCTACTCCTCCAATTACTGCCCAGTGTTTGCACCATGCAGAATGTAGCACACATTTGCAATGCTGGGAGAACTCCTGGGAGGAAGGACTCTGAAGTCAGTAACTTAATGAGTTTTGACATTACTACTGTTAAAGTGGCATTATTCATAGAAGCTGGTGGATCCCAGAGAGCTTTGAATTACACACGCAAGCTCTGATTTCTGTCCTCGACTTATTTCCTCCTCCCCACCGGGGAATATTAAGGTATATTTAAGCTTATGAAAAAGTATAGATTATACATGTGTATATGTACAGTGGGATGAAAGCTTAGAAAATCACAGCCATGATTATGGGCATTAGGTACTGAAAAGATTGGCTTGTCATCGGAGAGGAACTTTGAAATTGGCTTCTCAGGAAATGGACGGTGTCCATGGATTTTTGCTAGGTGAATGCCTAAAGAAAAAAGTTTACTAGATGTAATTTTAAAGTGTATTTTTTAAATCCCTAGCCCAGGAAGACTATGACTACTTAAAGAGTGGATCTGGGGAATAACATCTCAGACTCATGCCTATGGAAGAAACATTAGTTCAGGTCCTCAAAGAAGCAGATTCCAAAGAGATATAGAAGTGCAAGAGATTTATGAAAGGAAATGCTTCTGATGGGGAGAAGGAGCAGCCGGAGGAAGCAGGGAGACCTGAGAGAGCCTGAGGAAAGGTGAACCCTGTGATAGAGAAAGGGAATAGAGAAAGAGGCGGGAAGAGACTCGTGGCAGCACAGCTTGCAGAGCATTTGGCCAGGTTGATAAGAAGTCCTTGAGCCAACATCCTCTGTCAGAGGAGTCCAGCATTTTGCAGCAATTGGTCTTCTTAGTACCTCCCTGTGTTCAGTCCTTGGCTGGGGGTAACTAGTGAAAAACATGGTTTTGGCATCAATGTAGCGATAAATTCAGAGCACATTCTACAAAACAGGAGATCTTAATGGAATAGTTTTGTGTCTGCCACAATTCACCACTTGTGCCACAGATAATCTACTTCTGAATTCAGCTTTAGAGGGACTACTTGCTCCTTGGTTCCCTTGGGCCTCGCTTGCTGAAGGGAATGTACAGAAGGTTAGTGAACTGTAGCCCCCAGCCAAAGTGACAGCTAGTGGGGAGAATTGTGGCCTTGGGATCAGCTGCCGCCAGAGGAACCCTTTCCTCCATTGGGCCTTTCTAAAAGCTGGCAGCTGCCCGTGTCATCTGATATATAAGCCAGCGCTACACAAGATATGGAATATGTTGCCCTTGATCCCCAAGAGGCCTACTGGATGCTGGGTTTCCTTCTTTGTAGTAAAGAATGCAAGCTGTATCAATTTTCCCTTTACTTTGGGGAAGTTCTGACATACTCTTGAACATTGGACCCCGAAAACTGCACTAAGTGGTTTATTCCTGAATCTTTGCAGAGTTTATTTCCAATCATATGTATCACATATACGTTATCAAGGCTGCCAATCAAACATCCTCCCTTGCTCATGATGTACAAACAGCATAATGTCATTGATGTGATGAATTCAGACTATATTACAACAGAGGTTTGGACAGAGGGGAGAGTGCAGTAAAGTATTCCTGAAACAAAACTCTAAATGAATAGTCTTTACTTTCACATATGAATGTGAACTGTTTCTTCTTTTATTATCATAATGGAAGGGTAACCATTCTCCAAGTCAATAACTGTGTATCAAGTACCTGAGACCATATTAATCTGTTTTTGCAATGATGCTTCATGCAGGAAGGCAAGTAACTAGAGCTGCTACTTGGTTAAATCTGTAGTAGTATACATCATTCTCAATATCTATTTGGGTTTCTGAGGGGCATGCTTAGTGAACCTAATGGAGATATGATATGATAAGCACTACCTCTGCAACCTTTAGATCTTTAGTGGTGGTAATAATCTCCAACATCCCTCTGGGAAAGTGATAATTGTTTTTAATTTATTATCTTGCCTGGAGAGGATGACATTTTAAGAGGCTGCAATTTGTCCTTCCCCACTGTCATAGCTCTTACCCCACAAACCAAGAACCCAATGTGGGTATTACTCTAACTGCCAAGTGAAGTCTAATTCTACATTTGGGGATTGAGGAAACAACCATTGGGTAGATCTGTGGACAGTGTGAGTCCATTGTGGATTAAATTTTATTCAGTCTCCATTTATTTCCTGCCATGCCTAAGCATCGATTCTCACACAGGGGCAATGATGATGTTCTGGGTATTCAGTATCCATGTCAACTCACAGTCAGACTCTGTGTCCAATTATCTTCAAATGTGTGGGTATTCCACTTTCATTAGCATTCAGTGGTATGACTTGGGAAATCAACACAGCTATAATGCTCTGTCGTGTTGCAGAGTTCTTCCTCCCAGGGAAGTGACCACCTCTTCAACCAATGTCTCCCAAACCCCAAACTGGCATAGGTTTGGAAACGGAGCTTTTTATTGAGGTGATCTCGCCAAACTTCTGTGTCTCCATTCTTGCTTTTTTTGGGGGGGGGGCGGGTTGTAGATGTCACCCAGCACCCTTGCTGTCCACCCATCAATTTTATCCTAGGAACTCACTGCTCTTTTAATCATCTTCAAAACTCCCTGTAGGTCAAGCTCCTTGGCTGCCTATTTGACCTTGCCTGTCATGACAGTAACTCCCACACTCCTGGCTTCCGTTTCAAGCACTAAATCGTAGCCTGTCGTGTTGGGGCACTAGAACCCCACAGGTGTTATAAAATCCAGCTCTGAGACAACTTTTTCTACTGTCAGCCCATGCCTTTAGAGGAGAACCACTACCAAAATTCTCAATGATCCTGTGCCCCTGTCATCAGCACATGCTAATGGCCTTGAATAGTATGATGTCTGGGCCCTCCTCTGAAACATAATCGTATGGCTTTTATCTTCTTATCTCATTTAACATATTCATTCCAGCATGCCCATTTGTTTTAGCCTCCTTATTTCTTCCTCTATTTTCTTCCAAGGAAACGAAGGCATTTCTATTTTACTTAATATTAGCCATCACTTTCTCTGGGTTTCTAAGAGCAACCCTAGGGGAGAATATTGCCTGGAGTCCTTGCCAATTTGAAACCCAAGTTTTGTTAGGGTTCCCCACATAAATGAATGCTTGCTTTTCTGGTCTCGTATGCCATCCTTCCGATCAAGTACTCTCAAAATCCAGCACAGTGGCACGTCCCAGCCTGCACATGCATCTAATTTTTTGCAGTTCCGTAATATATTGTACCTCTCTTTATTAGGCCCAGCAGGTTCTTACCTATGTTATGATAGGATTTAACCCTAGTTACCAGCCTCGTAGCCAGGAGAAAAAGTGGGGGCACTGTTGCCTCGTGGCAGGGAGAACTGTGCAGTGTCTTAGAGCAGAAGGAAATAACTAGATCTTACTGGGCAGGAATGGGACACCTCTCTGAGCTCTGCCAATACGGGGACATCTGTAGAGTCATCATCTACATGGACATCCTTCCAGGTGTCCTCATGTTTTAGGCCTCAGAGAAAGGCTTTGATCTTAGCAAAAGGAATTGTCCTGGAGGAGGTTTCTGATGTCTCTGAAATTTTGCAACAATAATGATCAAATTTTCAATTTGCTGCAGTGTCTGTTTTTCCCCTCCAGGAAATAAAGATCTGCATTTAAGCTACCAAAGAGACTCTCTGGAGCTCACATTTAGTTGCTAATGGCTTGTTTACACTCCTCAGTTTCTCATTATTCCTCTGCAGGGCACCAATACAATGTCCTTTTTAAATGCTGCCCCCTGCCCTCATATTTTTCAAATGCCTGAATCATTGCCCTTAAAAAGGCATTTATTTCTACTGAACCCTATTTCCAGATCATGGTAGTGAAACCATTCGCAATTAGTGTACTGTCTTGTGCCACAGACTCTATGCCTCGCCTACCACTTAGAACATCTTTTTCACCTGTAGGGTAGTGATTGATCCTGTCTACAATCCCAATCTTACCAGCTACTTTTTTTGTACCAATCTCAGTAAAATTTGTGTAATTCAAATCATCAGAGAAGAGATGCTAATGGGCTTATTTGTACAAAGCATTTATTGGAGAAATGAATGTACAGGAAAGACGGGTAGGAAGTCAGAGGAGGCACGATTGAAGTCCGACTCCTGGGAAGGAGAGCAGGAAGTAACATTGGGTGGAAATAGTCTCAGACCACAGCACACCTCTCCAATGGAGAGTTCATAAACCAAAGTCATCTGCCAGAGGTCCTATATTTTTCAGGAATGGACCCGCCATGGGCAGCATTTAAAAAGGATCCATGCCAGGAGCAGCCCATAAGAAGCATGACCTTATAATAAACGCTATGGTAGAAACAGCAGGGCCACCCGTCAGCACTCCTTATGGCAGATCTCTCTGGTGCACTCTCATGGTTGCCACAGAAAACATGAATGAGTGCTGTGTTTTCAGAAGCTATCCCAGGTAGAATGTGGGATGGGAAACTGTCAAAGGGAAGTACCAAATACTTGCAATGCAATGCATATATGAAGCAAAGTTATGACTTAGAAAGTACAAGTACAGCAAGTGTTATTGGAATGTAACTTTTGATGGAGGTTAAGAGTGGAGGTGAATAAGCCAGAGGCTCAGCAAGAGGCTGGATCATCCCACAAGGTGGAAATACAATGTGAAATGAGCACGTGAGCTAGGCTTCTACCCCAAACCTGCTTCTAGAGCAAAATCTTTGTGCAACTTGGTGTTGCCAAGTTCATGAACTTAACTTTAAACTGCCGTTAAGTGCTTAATTATCAAGCCTCCAATATTTGTAAATTGAGCTGCTCAAAGTTGTCTAGCTGAGAGAGTGAGAGAAACTGCTATCTACTCCACACTCTGCTTTCCAAGCTGTGAGCCATGGCACAGGGCTATATCTGTCAGGAAGAAGAGCTGCACAAAAGAGCCATTCATTTACCAAAGCACTACTCTTGCTCAGAAAGTGTAATTTTTTGTTTTCTTCACTGGGAGCAAAACATTAGGCTAGAAAGGGATTATTACCATTACATGAGTTCTTTCTATAGAAAATAATTTAGAATTCCGTATTTCTTCTTTATATCTTAATTCTAGGACTTTCAAGTATAATGCATATTTCAAAGAATGATACTCATGTAATATATAGACAATCAACTATCAGAATGACTTCAGACAGATCCGCACAGGTATATGAGTAGTTAGTAAAAGAAAAAAGTGTGAAAGTGTCATCCGGTGTCCCCAGGTTAGCTGTCGTATCAATGCTCCAGTGATTTACCTCACTCAAGGTAAGACACAGTGATGTATAATTCAGTTTTTTTCAATGTCAAAACAAGGTTTCCAAACCTTCCTGTTGTCAACACATTTATACAGAGTACTTTTCCCACCTTTATGAAGATTTCTATTTCTACAGTATTTTGTAATATATATATATTCAGTACTCAGTGGATTTGCCAAGATGATACAGGACACTAATCACAAAATCAAGCTTTTCTTTCTTTTCTTTTTTTTTTGTCTTCTATACCAGCATTACCACTTTAAAATAAATATAAACTTTTCTTTTCACCACTAATACTTGCTCAGGACTGTCAGATAAAGAATTGGTGATAAAATGTCACATGGTATTTTGATATTTAATTTTCAACAGTTTACCACCAAGGTAGATGTAAAAATTATATATCATATATTCTGTTTTCGTTTCCTGTGGTACTCCTCTCTGTGGGAAGGTTATATATCCCCATCCTGTTGAAGTCAGTCATGGCCAATAGACTTGATTTGGTGTATGACAGTTCCAAACAGATTTTTTTAAATGCCAGATATAGGTTTGAAATATCTCTGTCCTCTAATACATTGATTGGCAATATTCCAGATGGAAACTGCTTCGTTAAAACTGGGTCCCAGAACAAGCAAGGTGTAAAACAGGTTCTCACTTGGCATATAGCATGAGGAAGAAATATATAGAGCATTTAACTCATACTCAAATTCAAATAGTTTCCTTTAAAAATTGTTATTTTTAGCATGGGTATAAACACCAAACCAAATTTCCTAGTTTTTTCTATGAAAAATGACCAAAAAAATTCCATCTTGATAGAGTTGGAAGTACATCTTGTTTGTCATAGATTTTACCAATGGGAAGTGCTTTTAATTCCAGTTCATGTTTCAGATTCCAATATAATAGTCTGTTGCAGTTATTTGTGGTACATGGGTAGCTAACAAGTATTGTTTTATTTTTGTTTTTTGTTGTTAATCCTCACCCAAGGATATTTTCTCCATTGATATTTTAGGAGAATTATGGAAGGGAGTAGGAGAGACACAGAGGGAGAAACATCAATGTGAGAGAGACACATCAATTAGTTGCCTTCCTCATGCACCCAGACTGGTGCTGGAGATTAAGCCTGCATGCAACCCAGGTTCATGCCCTTGACTAGAATCAAACCCAGGACCCTTCAGTCCATGGGCCGTTGCTCTAACCACTGAGAAAACCAGCTAGGGCAACAAGTATTAGTTTTGACAAGTGATTTATGTTAATGACAATAACATTTAAAGAATTTAAGAGCATCAGCCCTATCAGGACTGTCCTAGTTATGCCTTGTCCCCCTCAAGCAAACTGCTAGTCTGAAAGGATGGTTGGAGACTATTGCTAACAAGATTGTTAGGTTTTCTACTGCTGAATATATTATCCCATGTTAAAAAATATGAGTGGATTATACTAACTAATTATGAGTGGTGTCTCAAAAAAATGCCAGGATGACCTTCATCAGAATTAAGGAAAAAAGAATGTTTATTTGTATATTTATTTTTCTGTTTCAACATTGTTGGTTCGTATTCCTTTTGTATTGAAAATAAACCCTAGAGTAAAAGCAAGCAGGTTCAGAAACACTAAATAACAGTCATGGTCCAAAGTATTAATAAGCTGGAATGCCTTTCCATGTTTCTTACTCCAATAGCTTTAGCAGAGATAGAAAAATACTCATACATCTAGTTGAGGGTAAACTACATTAGTAACATTTGTTCACAGGAAAAGAAATTTAAATCATGCTTATTGCCAGAGCTCAGAACATTGATTGGCAAAATAAATGCTTAATGAATAGTTTTTGAATAAAGAAAATAAATTAATATATTTAAAGGAAGATAGTTTTGTTTTTGTCTTATATATCAGCATTACCACTTTAAAATAAATATAAACTTCTCTTTTTCCCCATCTTTCATAAGATGGACATTCTTTTCCACTACATCCAAGCTATTAAGTACTGAGAAGAAAACTGCTCTAAGCGGGGAAGACCTACAGAACAACCTGGCAATCATTGGAGTTACTGATATAAAAATAGATTGCTTTACATTTCAATTACAAAGGCATTAACTCTGTATAATTTTTCCTTCCACAGAAAGTCCATTAGCAGTTCTTTTTTTCTTTAAATACCATCTTACTGATTATTCATATTATCTTCTGCATACTCTTTAGTAACATAAATTGAAGAATGCAGTAACATTTCCCTGGCCACTGTAATTGTCAAAACATAATCATCTATATTTTCTCATCTAAATATTTGAGACAGAGACAAGGTCATCCAAGTGAATCCACTTGTTAATTAAAATATTTCCTGAAAGTGTATTTGTGCCACCCTTTCTGAGAGCATTGTGGTTTGATATTGGTGATTTAGGATCTATTAGATCTCTTAATTGCATGTGAGATTTCAATAATGCTTAGTTTGGAAAGCAAAATGTTATCTATCACTAGAGGTTTGCTTTTTCCTTATCTGTATTTTTTTTTTTTAAAAAGTGTATTAATATATTCATTTTCTTCTTTCGCTACTCAAAGCACAGACTGTACTTACCTATATTATGTAAAAGAAAGAGCTTAAAACTAGTGACTTTTAGATGCATTTTTAAATGACTTGTCTTCTCTAATACTGAACTCCCAATAAGATCTTTCTGTGAATGAATGACAAGTTAAGCTTGCCAGTTTAGTCATAAATTCAGACTTAAGATAATCCTTTCATAAATTTCAGGGTGCTATGGCACCAAACCAATAAATATAGCCCATATAAGATGTTTTAAGTTACTTTCTAAAAACTAGGCTTTTCAACTCTATGGCCTTAAAATTGATGGCCTCAATTCTCTACTTGCCTTGTAACCCTGATGGAGCTGATACAAGCATGATGCTGCTTGAAAGCAGAAGTGCTATGCTTAAATTAGGCCCCGTGACAGTGCAGAACAAGTCATATATTTAGGTGAAACTGTTTCTCGGGTGAATAAGATATCTTGACATGTCAATGGAATATGAAACTCAATTTCACAAGATTTTTCTGGTGCCAAAAGAGATTTAAATAGAGCTATCACTTTTAGTCTTAACAGAAAGAATGTCTACCTCTATAGACCTCTACATTCCTTGCTTCTAAATTTAATTTTATCATTCCTTGTAAAGGCTATCATTCTTTAAACCTTCATGAAAACAAAACTACATTTCATTGTTGGTCCATTTTAATTTTAATTTTTAGAAACATTGCTTCCAATTATTTCCTTGTTCCTCCCTCTAACCTTACTTAAGAATATTAACCAGGCAGTTTTCTAGAGCTGCATGCATTAGAGAGAAAAATGGGGCTTAACACTATAAACTATATCATCTTAAGAAGAAGAATAAATAATTCCACAATCAGTGAAATATAGTATGTTAGAAGAGCATGCATATCCAGCTAAGTAAAAATCAGGACCATTTTTCTAAAAAGCAGCATTAAAACCCAAGAGAGCTCTAAAAATCAAGAAGAAAAGCAATCAACAATCAGCTAAAAAATAGTTTTAAATTGGAAATCTAAGAGTTATTCAGAAATAAAAATTTTAAAATGAATTTATTTTTATTGTAATTATTCTAGACTTGCTATCCTAGAAACATGTTTTATTTCCTAAATGGCTGTGCTTTCAAGAAGTATCAGATGGTATTTCAAATTTTTAAGTAAATTATAGTCCTAAACTTCTGCAATAACTCTTAAGTATCTTTACCTAACTTCCATTCTCCACTCATTACACCCAGGCATTGGTTCAGTTCTCCAAACCAAACCTCAGATGTTTCAACTAAATGTTACCTTGAAAGAAATACATTTAAATATACAGTTATCAGAAAAAGTAGATATCACAGTAGAAAAGAATAGAAATAGAATATGATTAAAAAAACACACACACCACAAAATAGGGGTCCGTTCACAAATCAGCAGTTATTCAAGAACCTTACATCACTTTAGAGCATTACCTTTAGGGCAAACAGGTTAGAGGTTAATTTCATGCCACTGTGTATTACTGCATCTTATTTTCTTTTATTCCTTTGGTAACTAAAGTTCTTATAAATTCAAAATGTTTAAGTTATGGGTTGTAAATACCAATAATATGATAATTGCAAAGAATAATAAAGGTTCAAAGGAAACGAAGGAGAGAAAAATGTGGCAGAGGTGATCCCACAGATGGTGTTGGTAAGCATCAGGTAGAAGAGGTGGCCCCTGGTGCTAGATTCAGTTAAAGCTCAGTCTCGTTGCTTTGCACTGCTGCTGCCCCTTCTCGACTGTGTGTTCATCCAGGAAGTGTTTTGAGAGGGAAGAAAACATTGAATGTTACCTCTCTGGAATTCCATGACTCCTCATTGCTGCTTTCACCTATGTCTGCACCACCTTTAGACCAGACTGCCAGGAGACACAGGTGACACATCTTGCTCCATTTAATATTCAAACGTCACTGCTTTGTGATACATGTTGAGAAAATAGGAGATAATTGGTTGACTGCATTCTTTATTTAAACCCCAGTTTCTTAATAACTTTTTTTTAAACAGATCAGAGGTCTATTTCACCCATTTCTCCCCAGGGAGCCCTTGAAGTGCTGTACGTGGTTGCAGGTCATGGGTGATAGTGTAAACAAAGGAACCTGCATTCTGTGAACACAATGCCATGTGCTTTTGCCGTGCAGTGTCCCTGACTAGTGTATGATTTAGACAGGAAATCTGTACAGCCTTCTTGTCACCTCTAGCAGTTTAAACCCCTATCAAGTTCCATTCTGTTAGAAGGCTCAGCACAGGAAGAGAAACAGATCTCACAATGACAATGAATATTGTTTTTATGATGAGAAATGATATAATCCAATTACTGCTATCAATTCACTGCCCAAAGGGACTATGAACCCTTGTGTCACCTTCCAATTGTCTATTTCATTTATATGCTTTTCTTTTTATATCATTCCTCAGTAGATTGTTATGTCATAAGCCTTCGCTACATTTTATGGAGTATCTTTATAACATCTACAAATCATCGGCTCCCAAGGATAAAGTCATATATTTCACGATGTGTATTTGTAAAGGTACAAATGCTAAAGGCATAAGCTAACATATCGGGAGGCTGTGGATGCTCACGCAAATTGCTGGCACTGGGATGCACTACCTCTTGTACTTTTTCCTGTCCCAGTTATTTATGGCTAGTTCAGCGCAACTTTCCTTCTACCATCTGCTTAGTATCCCAGTTATAGAGCTGAGATTATTTTAATTAGGCTTGTCATAAGTGATTCACTGGTTGTTTAGACAGAAAGGAATGCCTGAGCTAGTATATGTAACATATGCTGCCAACTTTGACCCTCTATGACTGCTGCTTATTATTATTATTTTTTTGCTGCTTTAAAAAATAAAGCACATTTCTCCATTAAAGATAAACTTCAGCCTGATTCCATTCTTGGCAATATAGTATTCTGTCCTTTAGGTTGGATTATAATCATTATGTTATAAACTGTGCAAAATGACTAATGCTAAATAGCTATTCCTTGCCAACAATTTAAAGTGGTGGATAATGCTAAATACAAATTGAAGTGTGTAGATTTCCACAAAAGATGTGCAAAGTCAACATGAACTGCCTTTAAATATAAACCACACAAGAGTTCTAATCTGTAATTTAAATTTATAATATGATTTTAATAAGAAGTGCACTACTTTTTATTAAACTCAACTAATTAACATGGCCATACTTAAAAATAAAAGCAGATATTTAGCCCTAGCTGGTTTTGCTCAATGGATAGAGTGTCGGACTGTGAACCAAAGGGTCCCGGGTTCGACTCTGGTCAAAGGCATGTACCTGGGTTGCAGGCTCCTCCCCTGGCCCAGGTCCTGGTTGGGGCGTGTGCAGGAGGCAACCAATCAGTATGTTTCTCTCACATCGATATTTCTATCTTTCCCTCTCTCTCTAAAAGTCAATGGAAAAATATCCTTGGGTGAGGATTAAAAAAAAAAGCAGATATTTATGTTGGATAGATCTCTATGAATTGACAATTATAATACTAGTGAAATTAATATGGAGCATGAAGAGATTGTGTGGATAGAGCTAAAATTTAGAGGATTAAAATGGGATTAGGCTGTCAGCTGCAACATGAGCTGTGTGAAATAGAAGCATTTCAATCTCAGGCATTTTTTTTTATTTCTTTTCTTTTTAATTGAGGTAAGATCCACATAATGTAAGTTAATCCTTTAAAAGTATATAATTCAGGGGCATTTAGTACATTCACAGTGTTGTACCATCATCTCTATCTAGTTCTAAAGCATATTATTAACCACAAGAGAGTCCCCATATCCTTTCAGGAGGGTATCATGCTTATTTCCACCAGTCCCTTGCAACCACTAATTTGCTTGCTTTCTCTGTGGATTTACCCATGCTGGATAATGCATATAAATGGAACCATAGAATATATATTCTTTTGTGTCTGACTTCTTTCATTTAGCATAATGTTGTCAAGGTTTATGCTTAACCATATTGTAACATGCATCACTACTTCATTTCTTTTTTTATGGATGAGTAATATTCCATTTTATGGATATACATCATTTTGGTTTTTTTCATTCTTCTGTTAATAGCATTTAAATTGTGTCCACCTTTTAGCTATAAACATATGTGTTGCTATGAATATATGTGTATAAATATTTGAACATTTGTTTTCAGTCCTTTGGGTTTATACCTAGAACTAGAATTGCCGGGTGATTGGGTAGTTATATCTCTTTAACCTTTTGAGGAACCAGAGTATTTCATTTATAAAACTTACATTTTAATTCACAAGTCACTATATATTTTATCTCAATTGTCATAAAGATCAAAGTGCAAATATAGCTATACATATGTCATAGATGTAGAAACTAAGTATTAGATCTGACATAACTTAGGAAATATACACAGCATTGTTCCAAAGTATCAACAAGATAATTTCTAAAGTTCATTCTTTTTCCTAATTCCATTATTCTAAAATTTTAGGTGATCCAAAGGTTATATCTGGCAAGTCTCCTTATTTTTAATGTACAGAGTCATATCTCCAAGTTGTCCATTCTTAGTTCCTTTTGCCCTTCTCTTTCTTTTATATATATTTATTGATTTTGGAGCAGAAGGGAAAAGGAGAAAAAAAAACATCAATAATGAGAGAGAATCATTGATTGTTTGCCGCATGCATGCCCCCTACTGGGGATCAAGCTCACAACCCAGTCATGTGCCCTGACTAGACATCACACCGTGACCTCCTGATTTGTGGGGTCAATATTCAAGCACTGGCCCACACTAGCTGGGCTGCCCATCTCTTATTGTTGTTTCTTATAATCTGGAAAAGAAAGAAAAGTGCAGCTTATTTACTGGTATGTCTGGCTCACCTTTGGAGACCTTCTCACTTTGTGAATCCTGTTCACTCATGGTTTTTGTTTGTTATTTAAATCTCAACTCCATAATTCATTATTAAAATTTATGGTTAAGTTGAATTATGGGACAAAGGAAGGAGGTTGGCAGGTTTAGATTATCCATATAAAAATAGATAAATCAAAGGAAAACTAAAGTGCATAAAACTCTTTTAAGATGAGATTTGTAACAAGCTAAACTTTGAGTTGTGAGTATTGAAACGGATAAGGATATAACATGTTTGGCACAAAAACATGAGTGATGGAAAATGTGAAGGGACACAGGGCAGATAATTTCTATAGCTGGCATCATTTCCGTGTTTCTCAGTTTTTCACTCAAGTTATTTTCTGCCTTAACTTGATCTTTGGTCCATCTCCCTGCTAAACACTTCACATTTCAGTTCCCCTCTGAGCCTTTAAGGGAGATTGAAAGTAGCAGTTAAAGCTGGTTATGCCCAATAGTCACGGCAAATTTTGTTTACAAGATGCTCTGTGTTACAGTGTTTGCATTGTCTAAATAACAGGCAATAAAATCTATCAGCTGGAAACCTCCCCTTGCTGTAAATGAACAGTCTATTTTAATCAGTACCTTCTGCTGAACAGCCTTTCAAGGGCAGTCCAGTTTTAATATTAAGAGAGCTATCTGAAACCTTCAGACATAACCAATCTGTATTTATTGAATTAATGATCATGCACTCAGAACTAATACTATAAAAAGTCCATGCTTCTGGGAACTTACCATCAAGTTGTGGGAACAGACTAACCCAATTTTTTTTTCTTTTAATGGGGAAATATTTTTTTTTATGGTTCTGGTTATAAATGTCAAAGAAGATCAAAGTTGGAGGAAATCAATTGGGCCTAGATATTCAAATACAGTTTCAAGGAAGAGCTAGACCTTGAATTGAGCTTCAAAGAATTTTGAAAATGTGAAATTACAGGGGACATGAAAGGGGAGATGGTAAAGACAATGTGATTAACAGGGAAAGAGTTGACTAAGATTTATGTGAGTTAAAAATTGAAAATAACAATGGATGGGAATGTAGGAAACAAAGTTTAAAGAAGGCCTTGCAGGCTACACAGAGTAGTTTAATTCATTGAGGAACTCATTGCAGTTTAATGAACTGAGAATAAAATGAGATTGATTTCTCATGTACTAGAGATGAGCACAGCTACAAAGTTGTTCAGAGAGATAACCAGGAAGCATGGAGATTATAATTTGCTATGATCTATAGGCAAAGAGATGAGAATCTAAATGAGGCAGTAGGAATGGAGTGGAATAGCAAGGGAAGGAAAGCTATAGTTGACATTTAATATGAGTAATATTCTTCTTCGCTTTTTACTATTCTTGACCTCATCAACTGATTTGTATAAGAATACATATTCCCATATTAGAGATGAGGAATTTGAGAAGTTTTATGGTTGCACAAGTAGGATGTAGAAGTGAGATTTTTATTTTGATTTATTTCATTCCAAATCATACGCTACTCCTTTTTATTTTTCTTATAGTTAATAGGAGGGCCAAAACATAACATGAGACTCTTCACACTATAATAATCCTAGTGTTTCTCATTATAAGTTGTAACCTCCTATCTAACCCAGGTAGGTACCATCTGTCATGCATGTATACCACAAACAATAGTTATAGTTCAATAAATATAGTTTGAAGTTGTTAATGATATTCTAGGTCACTTTGCTTCCCCTCTAAATGTGGTACAATGTCCCACATTCCTATAGTTGCCACTGTGCTTTTGTTACCTGCAGGTAGGGGCTCCTTTTTGCACCAGGTGAAATGCTTATCAATGCTCATAGCACCACCCTCAGTTCCTTTCCTGAGCCAAACTGGTTTCGGCATCTACATCATACTTTTAGTCAGTTGTCAAAATCAAAAGATTATATGCAAACTCTTCTGTTGTTTTGATGTAGGTAGAGATTTTTATTTCTTTGGTATCACCATTTTCTTTGTTTCTTTTACCAATTTTTAGTTTGTTTCTATCCAGAGTCATCTCATCCATTTCAATATCTCCTTTCTATCTTCTTCTCATTCAGTCCTCTAAAAATATTTTCTCCAAGTCAGCTTGAATCCTGACTCCCTCTTCCTATTATGGTACTATAGTTTTATAACAATGCCAGTGATTCTTTTTTAAAAGGCCTCTGTCCTTAGAATACTCATATATGTTTGTCTTTTTCTTTAACAATTTAAAATAGCTCTGAGGGAAAGATAGTGTGCATATGTCAAATGATTTCTCATGTAGTAATTTGAAATTAAATGACAAAAGCTTCTAGCACTATTGAACATCGTTTGAAAACACATGTTTAACTAGTTCAAGCAATTTCAGTTTTCTTTAATTTTTTATTTCCTTGAAATATTTTCTCCTCATATTAAACTATTCTGATAAATTGGGAATAAGAAAAGGAAGATGTTAAGTGCTTTAGCCAAGAGGATCTCTCCATTGTGGAAATGATTTTTGCTTTTAAGAATCAATACCAAAAATGTTCTTGTGAGAACCCTGTGTTTTAGCTGTCACAAAAGTAGTTTTTCTCCATTTTGCATTCTGTTCAGGTTTTGTTTTCCAGTGCTATTCTAGTTGAAAGCTTGATAGTCTAATAAAGTTGCTTGTCATATAAAATGTGAGTATACAACTGCAGGAAAAACTAATTTTGTAGAAAAGCATTCTGAAAGTATATATTATTTAAGTGAATACAGAAAAGCCTTAAGAAATTATACCTTTAATTTGGACATTTAATAATACCTTACATATTTTGAAATTCAGAGTTCATTATCTATAAGATTATCAGGACTTTCTTTTAAATTATAATGACATTGGAATAAGCTATAATCACATAATCTCAAGATCAAGAAGTCCATTACAATTGAGATATAAAATAATTTTTTCACAAATGAATTCCAATGTAATCTTGTAAAACACTACTAGAGTGATGCCATTTGAGAATCCTTATTAACTTACAAATTATCAGGAAAAAAGTGAAGGAATCATGCTGAATAGAAATAAATAAAGGCTGGACCTAATTTATTTTAGACAATATTGCTGTTTTTTAGGACTTAAAGGCATTCCTAGCTGTTTTCCCCATGGTACAGCCTTGCCTATCCCCTTCCAACTAGACACTTTGCATACCTCATTTCTTCTACAAAATGTGTTTTAGTAGACTCAATAATAGTTTCAAGTATCTGTTACTTCCTCCTCAGAGAAACTCTCAGTTGCTTTTCAGGTTCATTAGTAGTTGTCAATAGCTTTATGTTCTGCTAGATTCGTGAAGACCAAGAGCAAGTCAGCTTTTAGTGTCATATCTGACACACAGAATGTTTTCAATAAATATTTGCTGAGTGAATTTAGGATGTAATCAGTATTTTGTTGGTATTATTTGGCTTCATCTTGTCCCTATAATAATTCATGAATAGAATGCCTTAATAATAGGATCTTCTTATATTTAGCATCTCAAGTGGGCAGTAGGAGGTGTCTTTATAAGTACCTTTCCCATCACCATCTATTTTTTAAAAATATGTTTTTAGTGATTTTTAGATAGAGTGGCAAGGAGAGGAAGAGATAGAAACATTAATGAAAGAGACACATTGATCAACCTCCTGCACACCCCCTACTGGGGATGGAGCCCTCAATCCGGGCATGTGACCTGACTGGGAATGGAACCTGGGACCTCTTGGTTCATGGGATGATTCACTGAGCCACAACAGCTGGGCTCCCATGACCACCTTAATGTCCATATCTTTCACAAGAACAATACAATGTGTTATATTTTTAAAGACAGCTCATGTATAGACTATTTAATATAGATATAATTGAATTAATTTACACAAACTAATTTGTTTTATCATCACTAAGGAACACTGTCTCTAGAATGTCTGATCACTTTAATTTGTTTTATTATATCTCAACATACAACAACCTTGCACTTTTCCTTTTCCAGCACTTACCTATGGTTCTCATTAGGATATAAGACTAGTGAGATTTTGAATCCATCTCTGTCATCCCACAGGGCCTATAATATATTTTGAAAAAGCAGGGACTTGGTAATTCCAGAAACAATGAATGACTTTGATTTCACACAAAACAGAGAGATAGAGAATGAGTCCAAAAGACCTTCTGGGACAACTCTTTAAATATGCAGAGGATGCCATTTAGATCAGTCATCAGGCAGATATGCCTGCAAGAGGAGAGGCCAAGGATATATTGAAGTGATTAGGATCATGGAAGAAATAGCATTAGGTTACTCTGAAACCCTAGCCAAAACTTGAAAGAATTTGAGCCCTCAGGTTCCAGGAGCTTCTTTTAGCATAGGTTCAATGTGGAGCAGATAATTCATTTTTTCTGACATTCAACGCTTGTTGCTAATCATCTATCATTAAAGAGTTGTGCTCTAATTGTGGGACACAACTAATTATCATTGCTGTTAAAAGTATAGGTTGATCTGAAATAGAGTCAGAAGAAAAAATGAATGCCCTTAGGAACTGCTATTTCTTCTGTAAAGAGTAATTAAAAAATAGTACAATTTAAAGTAATCCCAGTAAGTCAGAGTTACTGGGAATTATTTCTATTATAAGTTTATCATACACATTCTTTCTACTTCAGGAAAAAAATGCATGAACTCTAGATTATTTTATAACCTTAGGTTGTAATCTGATTTGAAAATAAGTATGTCTTTAACTGTTGCTAGATATTTCTGAGTTCATTATTTTCTTAAAATTTGCTTGTAGAGTACTTTCTGATGTAACAGAAGCCATCCTGAAATGAAACTAGTCTAAAAAAAATTGATTGTTCTGTGTAAGTTGCAGCTATACCTGAAATAAAAATGCTACTGATGACTGAAATTTTATATATATATATAAAGGTTGATCAAATATTCAATGTACAACTCACTAAATTCCACAAATTATAATCATGAGCAACCCGAATGCCTTCCAGAAAGCATATTGTATCATTGCCATTCTGGGTTGAATTGCTCATTTGTCCTGATCTACCCTGTTCTGTAGAAGATGATATTAAAGCTACCCCTTAATGGTCAGAGGCTTCCTCTTATTTAGCTGTCTATTTCCAGAGCTGAACTCAAAGCTTGGCACACACAAAAATTCAGAAAATATAACTTTATAAGGAATACATTTTTCTAGGCCAGGTCAGCTAACCAATTTTCTGTGTAACCTTAAAGCATGTCACTTTCTAGCCTCTGTTACTCTATCTAACATGTGGGTGTATGTCTATTTCATAGTTGTTTTCAGTTCCTCTATTTTTTCTTTTTGAGGAACAAATAAACTAGATAATTAAAATGACTAAATACATTCCTGGAGCATAGTAAGCACACAAAAAGAATCAACTATTATTTTCTTAGAAATTATTAATTATAAATAATTTTATTTGTACTTTCATGATTATTAATGTTCTTATATCAAAGGATGGTTTTAAAGATGAAATTAAATTGTGAAAGTGATTCTTTTTTAGCTCTAAGTAAGGACTGATTATTCTGAGGCAGTTGACTCCTGAATTTCTGTCTAAGAGCCCTGACTTTGACATGATATTGATACTTTAAAGGGTACTACTCAGCTGAATTCTTCCTAGGGAATATGAGACATCACTGGTAGTAAGTGAGGGCATTGAATAGGCTCATTAATTTTGTCAGATGACTAAGGAACCATATGGTGCATGCCACCTATGATTGACATGGCAGGAAATAAAATCTACCATGAAGATGGCCTCACAGTAGTTTTCCAATATATGTTGCCTAATTTTAACTTTTATAGTAAAAATAAATTAACCTCACATTTCATCAATATGTGTTTTCAACTTAAAAAAAATGAAATGGGCCACAGATAGCATCTTTATGGAGAGAGAGAGAGAGAGAGAGAGAGAAATAATGTTGCATAAGTACTCATAGACCCTTTATTTTAAATTTTGTCAAGATGGAGGCTGATTAGATTACAACCCAATTAAATGCATTAAAATATTAGTAACTACATTTATATACTACTTAATATATACCAGACATATAATAAATCATTTAAACTGCATTATATTGTTAAACCATTTGGACAACATTTGTTAGCATTTACTATTATTTATACTTTACAGATAAGGAAATTAAGAACCAGGGAAATTTTTAAAAAATTCCTTGTGATCAAATACAGATTTAGTAAATGGTGCATAAGGTATAAAAAATCCAGGTATCAGTGCTATTCAAATCTCAGCTCTTAACTCTGACCTTGCATTACCTCAAAAGAATAAATATACCTGCCTGAACAAGGCTATTTAAAGACTATAAGTAATCACTGAGAATTTTTTCTTTTAAGAAATGGTTGTTCCTAAAAATCTTGAGCTATATTAACCTGCAAAATGCTATATACCAACATTCACATTTTTTAATTTGTGAATTCACTGATTTGTCAGATTGTTTTAAAAATGCATTTCAGTATTTTATTGTCAAACTTTCTAACAAGAAAACAACATGACAGTTCTGACAAGCATCTGTTTACTTCTGAGTTTATTTCCTTGCTCTGAGTCAATGGTCTGAAGAATTCTGGGTTTAAGTAGCAAAGGGGGCAAATGTGAACAGCACACTAAAGTCCCCATCTTCCTAGAACTCTTATTATGCTCTTAGTGGCATTATCAAGATGGAAGTGAACTTATTACAGAATCACTACCTTTTAAGACTCATAATGAGGGAGAATGATTGTTACTGCATGTTGAATACACCCAGAAGTAGATGAGCAATCAATGAGTTATTATCAGTGCACAATTTTATCTCATTCATTAGGCATAGAAAATGAAAGAGAGGGGAAAAACTAGCTGATGGAGAAGAGAGGACAATGTAGAATATGAAAAATTAAATATAAATAAAAATACTGACTTTTATAAATTCAGAAGCTTCTAATCGGTAAATTCATCTTTTCCATCATCACTATTTTATATATTCCTAACACAGAGGAAGACTGTGATTAATAGGATAAAAATAACTGGATTCAATGTTTAATATTTTTCACACAACTTTTAAGAGGACAAAAATATCAGTATGACTGGTACCATGGAATCTTATATAATGAGTATGGGTAGCTGTCCAGGAATTAGAGTCAAGCCACCATCACTATATTGCAAAAGCTGATGCTTAGAGTAAAATCTCAATGATTTTTACCCTTCTATACTTACAGAATTTAAAAGCTGGGAAAATTTAAATGCAGTCCTATGAGATAAGATGACTTACTTAAATTAATTTAGGCAATAATACCTCTTCTTAAATTCAGTTCTTTTACTTTGTATATGAGCCATATTTTCATTGTAATTTTTTGTCCAGATGCCAATTCATTTGTTAGAGCGCAATATAATAAATAGCTCATCTTTTCCTACTAATTTGATTTGACATGTTAATCATATGCTAAATTATCTTGTGTGATTGGGTTTATTTACGGTCTTTATTTTGTTTCCTTGGGCTTTCTGTAAGCTTTTGCATCAGTACTATACTTACTTAATTATTAGAGATTTATATAAAATATTGATGAAAGATTGAAAAAGATACAAATAAATAGAAAGATATCTATGTTTATGGATTAGAAGAATTAATATTGTTAAAATGTCCATACCACCCAAAATAGCTTGCAGTTTTAATACAATCTTTATCAAAATTCCAATGACATTTTTCACAAAAGTAAAAAAAAGATTTTTTAATCTCTTTTTTAAAATTACAGTTTACATTCAATACTATTTTGTACCAGTTTCAGTTGCATTAGCTTAGTAGTCAATCACATTTTAAAATTCGTATGGAACCACAAAGATCATGAATAGCTAAATGATCTTAAGCAAAAGAAACAAAGCTGGGGAATCACACTACCTGATTTTTTAAAAAATACTACAAATTAATAGTAATAAAAGAAGCATGATACTGGCATAAAAAGAGACACATAGACCAATGGAATAGAATAGAGATCCCAGGAAGAATTGCAGTCAATTTGTTTGACAAAATTGCCAAGAACGCCCAATGGAGAAAAGAGTGTCTTTAATAAATGATAGTGGGAAAACTGGATTTCCATAGGCAGAATAATGAAATTGTATCCTTTTCCTATATAAAATCAATTCAAAATGGATGAAAGATTTAAATGCAAGACCTAAAACTAAAATATTAAAAGGAAATATAGGGAAATACTTTTTGACAGCTATTTGGGCAATGAATTTTTGGATATGACCCCAAAAGCACAGGTAACCAAGGCAAAAATAGACTAATGGAATTATACCAAATTAAAAGGTTTCTGCATAGCCAACGAAACAATCAATAGAATTTCGAGACACCTATGGTATGGGAGAATATATTTGCAAACCATAAATCTAATAAGGGGTTAAAATTAAAAATACATAAGAAACTCAAAAAACAACACCAAAGAAAAATGACTTAATTTAAAAATAGGCAAATGACCTAAATAGACATTTCTCAAAAGAAGATATACAAATGACCAAAAGGTATATGAAAAGAATGCTCAACATCACTAATTATTAGAGAAATATAAACAAAAACCACAATAAGATATCACCTGTACCTGTTGGAAAGTTATTATAAAAAAGACAAGAAATAACAAGTGATAATCTGGATGTGGAGAAGAGGAAATCCGTGTACATTGTTGGTGAGAATGTACTAGTAACTTAAAACAGTCATTATGGAAACAGTATGGAGATTCCTCAAATAATTAAAAATAGAACTACCACACAGTCCAGCAATCCCATTTCTGGATATACTATATCCAAAAGAAGTGAAATCAGTAACTCAAAGAGATATTTTCACTCCCATGTTGTTGACATATTATTCACAATAGCCAAGATATGTAATGAACCTAATTGTTCATTGACAAATGAATGGATAAAGAAAATGTGACATATATATGCAAATAGAATATTATTCAGCCATTAAAAAGCAAGAAATCCTGTCACTTGAGACAACATGGATGAACATGGAGGATATTATGCATAGTAAAATAAACCTGGCACAGAAAGTCTAATACTGTGTGATCTCAATTAAATTTGGAATTTAAAAAGTCAAACTCATAGAAACATAAAGTGAAATTATGGTTGATAGGGGTGGAGAATAGGAGAAATGAGAAAATATTGTTAAAATGGTATAAAGTTTCAGTTATACCAGTAAAGGATAAATAAGTTTTGGAGATCTAATATATATATGAGAACTATAGTTAATAATATTGCATTGTACACTTTAAATTTCTTAGGGGAATAGATCTTATATTCTCACCACAATAAATAAGTAAATAAATAGCTAGGTGAGACGATGGATGTTAATTAGATTGATTTTGATTATCATTTTACAATGCTACATATATAAGAACATCATTGTACACTGTAAATATATACAACTTTTATTTGTCAATTATACCCCAATAAAGCTGGAAAAAAAGTAGAAACATAAATAAATTGACAATGTTTTATTGCTTGAAAGGGTGAGGTTGTGCACATTATTTTTCTTTCTTTTTAATTTTTTAAAGAATTTTTATAACTATTCTTCTCTAGTTGTTTTTCCACAGAAATTTTAGAATATTTATTTAGTAAAAAAATACTCTGCTTATATTTGATATTTCATTGCCATCATAATAAATTTATGAATAAACTTAAAAATAATTATATTTTAATGTCTTCTTATTCAAGAATATTTCATATCTTGCTTTGTTTAAAACTTATTTCGCATTGATAATGATTGTTTTAAAGTTTGCTTCCTATAAATCTTGCACATTCTAGAAATGTCATCTATTATGTTGATATTTTAAATTGGGTAATTTATTCTAGTATATTATATATAAACATTGTTAATTTGCATACATTGGTTTTTCATATCAATGTTTAATAAGATTCGTTTATATTTTTATTTGGTTTTTTAGTTAGTCCTCCTGGGTCTTTCACATATGTAATTATATCATTTTCAAATATAGATAGATTTATCAACTTTATAGATAGATTTATTTTTTGCTTCTAAGTTTCTTTGTGTGTTAACTAGTACCAAAATGTAATATTTAATAATAGCAATGAGAGTGGGTAGTTGTCACTCATTTCTTACATTAATAGAAATGCCTACAGATGTTTCCCCATCAACCACTATGGTGGCTTTGAGGCTGAGACTGTTATATTTTATAAAACGAAAGAAGTATTTATAGATTCACGTTTTGCTTATTGTTTTTATTCAAAATGTTAAATTGTAGTTCTTATAGAGATGATAAGTGATTTCTTATAAATATATTTTAAATTATATTAATATTGAAACATTCCTGAATTCCTGGAAAGCCCCTCTTTTTTTCAAAAGCTGTTTCCTTGCCACACGAAATTGATTGCATGACTGACCCAAACTTTGAAGTGGTAATTTTGAAGTGCCTAATTTTCAGCTGGATAGACAGTTTGAATACTCATTAGCTCACTGACCAGTATCCCTTTCATTTTCCTCATGGATAAGATGTGTCTTTTGTCAGTTTTCTGCTGATCTCTCACTGAGTTCTACAGCATCCATAAGGCTTTCTAAATCTAGGGAATGGCTACATGTAGTTCACTTGGTTTGGATAGATTGAGCTTGCCACCAGAACTCAGGGCCAGATGCTTTGGTTTAGCATACATGTCTTGGCCTATTTTTGTGGGATGTGGTTCTAATGACAGGTCAATTTTCAAAGACTCCACACTGCTATTTTGGTCTGCTTGGTTATATAGTACTGCTGGTGTTCCCATTGTTTCTTGCTTGTTCTGCGGAAGGAGGGAGAAAAGGTCTCCCCAGTGTGGCTACCTGGTATATCTCAGTGGAGGATCAAGTCTCCTTCCAAGGGGTTGAAGAAACTTCCCTGGCTGGATGCTTGTTGTGACAGGATCACCCCTTCCTGTTAGAGATGGAGAGTGGTCCCAGAATGCTGTTTTCTTTTGATGTGATCTCCTTACAGGTGCTCCCACTCTATCCAACTCTATCCCTTCTGTTCCTAGATCACATAGATAGGTCTCAGGACCAGGACCAGCAAAGCAGGAGAGTGCTTATTGTCAGTGGAACTACAGATCAATATCCCTTGCTGGTTCTGTCAGGTTTAACCTAGTATTTTAGGATTGGCTCTCATTCAGTCCAGAAGAATGGGCCTACCTGGAAGGCCTCTGTTTCTAGTTTGGGTGTTGGGAAACACCCAGTCATCCTCTCTTGACAGGAGGATATAAGATGCCGTGGTAGTGTGTTCCTCTAATCCTGGGATCTCAAACCAGTTTGCTTTCTTCCTGACACCTCTCAGAGATCTTATTTTGTTGTCTTCTTTCACCATGTCCAGGGTTTTTAGTTGTACTTAGCAGTGAGGATCAGGGAGAAGTGTGTGTCTGGCATCTTGTCCTACAACTGAGGTTTCAATAAATTTTAAGTCACACAATCATTTTTATGGTTTCCTTCTATAGATGCTTCTGAGATTCTTTCCTTGGAAAGTAATTACATGGATCATTAAAAGTAAACTTCCAAAGATATTGGATATCACAGTATTACTGGCATTCCTTGTCTATAAAAGACCATAGTCTAAGAAAGTTTAGGAAGGTGAAAGTGAAGGTAACAGAGTGAAGGTGATTACCAGCCTCTCTGATTACCATCAAGAGAATAGCTATTGGCTTTTTAACTTTCTTAAGTTAAGATATACCCATTTATCCTGAACTACTGAGTTAATCTAATAACAAAAGGGTAATATGCTAATTAGACCAGACGTCATTCCGGACATCCTTCCTAACCAAGCTGGGGCCAGAAGGAAACCAGTGCCAGCAGCCGGGGCAAGGAAGGCCTACTCTTGCACGAATTTTTGTGCATCGGGCCTCTAGTGTTCTCATAAGATGAGTAGTATTTGCCTGAATAGTTACATCACTGTAGTAAAGATACTGTCTATTTAAATTGTTGACCATCTTAGATGCTCTTTTAACTTTTATCTCTTAATCTTTTAGAATCATAAATTAATTCTTAATATTTAACCCAAGTTTATAACCAATTAATGAAAAATTAGTTTTCCTGTCTAGACATTTTTTACAATCAAGTAGAATAGTCATTAAAGTAGGTAGTCAATTAACTACCAAAAATGTTAATTGTATTATAAGCTCTGTTCAGTGTAAAAATGGACAAAAAGTAATCTTAGTTTCAAAATATTTATCTTTGAGACAACTGAAAATAGTTTACTCTTTTTCAAATGAGCCAATGTGTTTTTGTTTGTTTTTCATAGCTTTTTATCTATCATTTCCATCTACTTCAAGCAGAAGGTTCTAGTATTATTTTGCATAACGCACCAGAAAGTTTAAGATAAATGTGATAGAGAGACACAAAGAAGACTGACAGAGTTTCCAAAAGAAGAAACTGTAAAGAAACTGGCTTCCATATAGAGTTACTGAAAGAAAAAAAGCTACTAGGTGTGATGATAAAAAAACATTTTGGAAATGTGTCAAAAAAATTTTAGTACTCTTTTCACATCTGAAACTAAAATATTACAAAATTCAATTTATAAAATGGTAATATTTAAAAAGAATTTAAAAAGTAACCTTGTAAAATGGTCTAAGTCAAATTTGGCAAATACTCTATTCTCTTCATAATTAACAACACAATGTCTACATATTCTATAATTTTCTTTAACTTTTCTATTTCTAGACAGGTTTAACCTGACTTGTTCCATCCTTATGACTAATTCAATTTAAATCTTTAGCCCACAAGACCCCAGGAAAAGGAGGGCATATGAAAAAGTGAATTCATATTTAATAATCATCCACTATGTACCAGAGATTGAACTCACCACTTTGTTCCTCTTCCTCATCTTTTTCCACTTTCTTGTCTTCCTCCTTTATTATCATTCACATTTTACAGATAACAGTGAATCTCAGGGAGGTTAAATCATTATCCATTGACTTCACAACTAAAAGTAGAGACTTTCACATGACAACCTAGTTGTTGGTTTTCAACCAAGCTTTTTCCATTAAATAATGCTTCTTTACATTATACTTGACCCCAAATCACATTATTAATGAATTTCTTGATCCTAAAAATTATTTTCTGGCCTTATTAACTATTAAGAAATAAAAAAATAACCTTTTGTGGAATTTTTGTTTATAAGCGGTGTATGTTTGTGATGGATCTAAGATTAACACAAAATTGTTTTCCATTTGATTACTTATTTAACAAACATATTAAACATCTAAATCACAGACACCATGGACATAATGGAAAATACATATTAGCCCCATCCCAACAGATTTCATTATGTATTATCAAAGATAAATTTATCAACAAATAGTAATATTATTTAAGAAACACTCTAAGAGAAATAAATATTTGAGCACCAAGAAAAAATAAGTATGATTTATGAGCATATAGATTAGATATCATTGAGAAGGTAACATCTGGGTTGAGCTTTGAAATATGGATATTCATAGATTATAGGGAAGAATGATCCAGGTAGATATGGAAACAAGCAAATACATAAATTGTTAAATTACATGATGCATTTCTAACATGGCAGTGGATTGTTGCTCCTAGGGCTGGGGAAGCATGCGGAAAAATTAGAGAAGATAACTGGGGATAAAATTCTGGACAGATTATAAATGGCTTTGTGTGTCTGATGAGTTATAATGACTTTAGAGGGAATCTATGAAGGATTTTAGGCATAAGAATATCATAATCTTATGCATACCTCCCCACTCTTACGCATAGTAGCTCACATCCTAGGTGTTATGATA
Organism: Myotis lucifugus; assembly: GCF_000147115.1. Classification (NCBI taxonomy): domain Eukaryota; kingdom Metazoa; phylum Chordata; class Mammalia; order Chiroptera; family Vespertilionidae; genus Myotis; species Myotis lucifugus. The sequence continues at coordinate 19,114,191 of NW_005871048.1, forward strand.
TGTGTGGCATTACACTGCAATGTTTTTATATTTTACAATGAGTTATCAAATGTTTATCTTTATAAAATTAATTAGTGATGTGCTAAGGCTATCCCTTTAAGTCCTCTCTCTAGCTCATGCACTCAGATATGCTTTCTTATGCAGTAGAAAAAGAGATTAGGGTTAATTAGGTGTTACACATGGCTAGCACTCTATTTTATCAAATTAACATCTATTATTTGGGTTCCTAGACAACATACCTCATGTGTACATGACCAAAATATTAGTGAAGAAAAGAAAAGTACAATAGCAAAGGTATAAAACAATAAATGAGAGAAAACCAATGATTTTCATTAATAAGTATGGTTTCCTATTCTTTTTGTTTATTTCTACCCTAGTTGTGAAGTCCTTTTCCCTCTCTATTGCAGCAAGAGCAACTAGCTCTTTAGGGCTGAATAAAGGAATACATTTGTCAAGTCCTTGGCACTTGCCACTGGTATAGCAAGTACCACTTGACACTAGTGTCATGCAGCTACTTGGCAGTGACTCAAGCCTGCAGACTGCCCAGTCTCTATCTGTAGATTTCTCTCAAACATCCTACATTGCCCGTATCCAGAATATGCCTTCAGTGTATGACATCCTCTCTACTGTCAGTGGACAACCATTCTGCATCTGAGATATTGCTCAGCTCCCCACTTGGCCATTCCCGATGAACTATCATTACCAACCCTACCCTGCCTCCATGCTGGATAAAAATGGGACCAATATGCTTGGACCCATATCAATGAACTAATGATGTGAAAGGTGTCATTTGGACCTGTCTGAACAAAAAGTGTTCAAGATCTTTTACTGAGCCCAGATAAAGTTGGCTTATATGGCCCCCTATTCGCGCTTCCCCCAGAACTCTACAACTATTTAGAACTACCTTTTATATGATGGAACTTTCAATTTTTTTGTGAGCTTTCAATTCCACAGCATGCATACAACTGCTCTATCATGGCCTGGATCTGTTCTACAGTAAAGAGAATGAACCATGGTGATACTTTAAGGGGAATTTTCCTCAGTTTTTAAATCCATGTATATTTTATTAGCATTTTTATAAGTAAATAGCTAGTAATTAGCAGGTAAAACTTTGGTGAGAAGCTTCAAGGTCCATTGGATACATTACAGAAATCAATTTCCTGATATAGTAAGTGATTGGCTTGTTATGGCACATTGATCTCTGGAAAGTTTCTCAAGAAAAATGTGCAAGTTATTTACATTAGTGCTGTTTTAATGATGCTGCGTAAATAAAGGCATTCATTTTGGAGCAATGAGGTGGAATAAAGTTTTAAAGGATAAGCCCTTTTATACCTTGATAAATAGGATTAAGTCATGGGTGATTAGAGTTGAGAAGGATCTGTGATCACATGGGGCAGTCTTTCAACTCATAGGAATAGACATTGATGTAGAGAGTATAGTGAAATGAATAGGAGCATGAACTGTGAAACAGACTATCAAGACTATTTCAATTTTATTCCAAACTAAATATCTGTATAGCACCAAGCAAGTGACTTAACCTCCATTTCTTTTCTTGATAATGGGGATCATTAATAATGGTATTTAATTACCAAAGCAACTTTATAGGGTTGCCAGATACAATATAGGACAACAAATTACATTTGAAGTCATATAAACAACAAATAACTTTTAGTATAAGTCTTGTCCAAATATTTCATAGGACATCCTTTTAATAATAAACATGTTTATCTGAAATTTATATGTAACTGGAAATTCACTAATTTTATTTGCTAAATTTGGTAACCTGTGAGGTTTTTGTGAAATAATGCAAAGTCCTTAAAGAAAAGTTCTAGAAATGCAACAATACTGAATTCTATTAATTCTATTTATATTACTTTTCTATTTATTTATCTGTTAAGATGAGGAATAGGTTATAGTTTAGATTTATTGTTTCCATGAGCCCGCCTTTCTATTTTATCACCTTTTTTATAAATTATCTTCCACCTAGATTAAAGTTGAGGACAAATTTCCATACCCCCAGAACCACTGTTTTAACTATTAATCTGTATGAGCCTAGAAAGAATAGACATTTTCATGTCAAACAAATTTGAACAGAATTCCTATATAATAAATGCCTTCTATGCTATGTCCGACTGTTTGTTCGACCATTCAACCAGTTGCTATGACACTCACTGACCACCAGGGGGACAGGTGCTCCGACCGGTAGGTTAGCTTGCTGCTGGTATCGGCTGATCGGGACTAGACGAGACAAGCCTGACATGCCCTGGACGAATCCCTACACCTGGTCGATTTTGGTCCTATCCCTGCAGGCCAGGCCAAGAGACCCCACTAGTGCACATTTCCATGCACTAGGTCTCTAGTAATTAAATAAATGTGATGTACACCAACACACACACACACACACACACACACACACATCAAAGATGTTTCAAAAAAGTATGAACATCAAATATACACACCCACGGAATAGAGCATTTCTATTTAAAGCTAAAGCTGAACTAGTCCAATCTTGTTATTTTCATGAAATTTCTGTCCACTACACAGAATAGATCACATAGGCCTTTCAGTGGCTGTTCCCATCCAATGTTGCTGGTGTGTGCGACAATGTTAAGAAATTTTAACTTTAATAGAGTCATAAGAAATGATTCAGAATATGGCACAGAATGCCTTTGCCCTTTATTTCATTGTTACTATTATATTTGGCATTTGTCAATGGGAAGAAAGAAGCTAAGAGCCTATTTAGCCATGAATAATTCCATTACCAAGATATTGAAATTGTCTGACTCTTTTTCTTCCCATCTCTTTTCAACCTTTATTATTTGGGGGGAAAAAATGTCTTCAAGAATAAATTTACTTAAATAAGTTAGAAACTAGGAACAACATAACCTATAAAATAGTCTTTATGTACTTGATGCCATCTTATTATTTCTTCCAAGAACTAAAAAATAGGAGTGCTATTCCCTTCGATGGAGCAATTCAGTGATAAAATAACAGTGTATAAATATAAGGGAAAACACATTATTAATGTTTTTATTAAACATTTTTAAACCTTTCTTCTAAGTGTCAAACAAAATTTCATAATGTATGCAGGTAAAACAACTCAAGCAGTTTTGGTACATTTATTTTTTAACTCAATTTAGCCTAGTGGGTAGCAAGTAAGCCTATTATGGGAGTCAAATCCTACCTTAAATACCCTTCTATGATGCTAGAAATTGTGGGAGATCAGTAAGCATCTGTAAGTCCTGTCTCACCCACTCCACTCACCTCCATCAGCACTTGATAGATCTCTTTTCTTTACCCTTTTCATTTCTAAGGTACTTCTGTGTCCTATTACCATAAAAATAGGGGGGGGAAGTAGGTGTAAATAATGCTGTTTCTATAGAAACAAGAGGTATTGACTTAGACTCCCTGGTTTTGTCCCTTGTCTAATGTTGTGAACTTTTGGAGTGCCAAATGGAAGTGCTTCCAGTGAGCATTTGTTTACATAAAATTATATAAAATGTGCTTGTCTAGTTTACCTTTGATACTTTTAATTCTAAAAATGTTGATTTTTTTGTTTAATTTTTTTTAAGATCACTTGTCAAATTTAGTGTTTTGTTTCCCACTAATTTCAAAAAATTATTTTTCTGAAAATATAAACTCTGAAGTGTGCTGAACTCATAATAAAATGTGAGTGAATGATAGTAGTTTTCATACGAATAAACCCTTTTATTCAGATGTCATTTGCAGCTACTTGCTACCCTATATTTTTTGCTGATCTGACAAAAAATAGGTATAATTTTGATTCATTCATACTAGATGGCTATTGTTGTGTTGGTGTCTTTTTTTTTATTTGACAATCTAAGGAAAAAGAAGTCAGTGCCCCTGATTAGTCAGGTATTACATGTTTAAAGATTCTTGTGGCACGCTGGCTGAAAATCACTGAATTACAGGCTCGTTAACATTATGTGCTCTCTTGAAGGGTATGAAAGGGGATATTTCAAAGGTATGTTAACCTAGATGCACAGAAACAATGGACAGGGCTTGCTTAAGACACAGATAAGCTTTTAGGTAAAGAAGTTGTATACCTGGTACATGACTGCCTACCATGACCTGCCCAGTTAGGAATTCCTGTTAAATCACCCTGTGAGGTTACTCTCTATAGGACCGCTTTTTTATTTATATACTTATTTTTTAACCACTCTATTTATTAAATATACATATTAAGTTTGACATTATTAAGAAATGTTTTAAAATTTCTAAGTTAAGCATATGCCCAATTTTCAGAAAAAAAGAGAAAATCTTGATGCATTCATGATAGATTTAAGCTAACTGAGCTTTTTAATTTACTACCTTATCAGAAGTCATCTAATATTATGCCATTGGCACTTCTGTAGTTGATCACTCATTCAAAAACAACAAAAAAGCAAAAACAAACCTCAACCAAAACAGGAAATATTTTTTAAATTACACAATGACATTAAATTAGAACTATAACAGTACATTTATTAACTATTTTTTAACGTGGATACAAGCATAGAAACTTACTGAAAAGTACGTACTAGAAGCCAAACTTTCATGAATAATTGATCTCTGCCAATATGTTTTTAGATAGAGAAGGGAGGTTTTTACTACTTGCCAATAAAGTAGAGTAGAGAAGAGAGATTCTATTATATTAACAACTAAATACATTTTAAAAATACAAAAATGTGAATTTATAGCCATATAATTTCTGGCACAAATATTGTCAACATTAAAACCCTGATGTGTAGCAGCCAAGGAATGTGCTTATTGGTATAACATATTAAGAAGACAGCCTTAATTTTGTCCAATGAATGGTCCATTTTTGGCTCAAACTTCTTCTGAAATGTGTTTTCCCAGTTTTCCTCATAGTTACAGCAGGAAGAGGATGAGCAGCCCTAGCCAGTTTGGCTCAGTGAATAGAGTGTTGAACTGCGGACTGAAGGGTGCCGGGTTCGATTCTGGTCAAGAGCATGTACTTCAGTTGCAGGCTCCTGGCCCTGGTCAGGGGCATATGGGAAGCAACCAATCGATGTGTCTCTCTCATGTAGGTGTTTCTCTCTGTCCCTCCCTTTCCCTTCCACTCTCTCTAAAAATCAATGGAAAAAAATACACTCGGGTGAGAATTTAAAAAAAAGAGGATGAGCTACCTTGTGCTGTACAATGTCCAGAGATAGAAAACTTCTATAGTAGATATTGTTAACTATATCGGACAGTAGATATTGTTAACTATATTGGACACAGAGGATCTGTATAACTTCTGGGAAATTAAGAACAGAAATAGAAAACTATAAACAATAGATTTGTGGGTGTTTTTTTTTTTTGTGATGGTTGTCTTTTATTTGAAGTGTGAACCTTTGTAACTATGAACCTACTTCTCTTCAAGGCAAAAAGTCACCTCCAGGTAAAACCAGGCCCCAAACAGCATACCACACAGAAAATGATAAGCTACACCTACGCCAGAAAAGAGGAATTTAGACAGAACAAGAACAAAAACAATTTTTTTAAAATAAAAACAATCACCCAGCTACAATTTTTACTACTCCCAGGACATAGGAAAGTTACTAGTGGAGCAATGAAGTTAACAGTGGAACCCTATTGCACTATATTTGTGGTTTCTTTTTTTAAAAAGTATGCTTTTGTTGACTTTAAAGAGAGAGAGAGGAAAGGAGAGAGAGAGAGATAAACATTGGCTGCCCCGGGCATGGGCCCTGACCAGGAACCTAACCAGCGACCTCTCAGTGTATGGAACACAGTTCAACAAACTGAACTGCACTAGCCAAGGCTATATTTATAGTTTCTAACACACATATTTATTATGTTTCAATTTAATGGCTTCTAAAGCGCATATAATTCTCATTAATTAAAAGTTGCTTTGTTATTGTGAATTAATCCAGTTGTAGCTTTACAAAGCCTTAAGCTAGAAAAGCTTCCAGTGATCACAAATGGGGTTCCCATCAGCACCCCAACATTCAAGCTTATGCTCAGAGGGACACTAAAAGTTGGGGGGGAGAGGTTGGGAAATGAGCATTCCACAAAGCTTATCAAAACATAGATGGGAAATACATGCTCTCTGCTGACTATTGCCTGTGTATTTTCTTGCAAGATACCTCATATGTAGTCAAGTTTACCAAAAAATAAACCTGTTTCCTTATCTATAAAATGGGTAGAGTAATAGAAACTTTGGTAAATGATTGAGGGTCCTATATGTTTAATTTTTTTTCTGAACAAAGATTCCCTGAATTTGGATAGTAAAATTAAATGGCAACTCTATCATTGTGGGGAATAAAACACTTTCAAATGGCCTTAGTTTAAAATTTCCTTTTTTTCATAGGGATTAAATGGATAAGTACTGATGAATTCCATTTTTCTGTATTGAAAACTCTGCCAAGATTCAAACACAAAGAACATTTCCTTACTTATGTGTTTAAATGTTTAATAGCACCTAATATGTGGACTACATGTAATATAACATCACCTACCCACCAGAAGCTTGTAGTTTAATGGATAGTCATTGTCACTGTCATTTAGAGAGCAAGGTATCCATAACTACTAAGGGAAGCAACATTTCTTATAAATCTGGTTTGATTCAAACTGTACTATAGCACTTTTGACTACAGTCACAACAGCAATAATATAGTTTGTCTTGAGCATAAATTGGTTCAATTATTTTATCCTGAGAAACAATGAAAGTCACTCGGATGATAATAAATTACAAAAAAAATCATATTTCAATAATTATCTGGGACTTCTCACAGTGCAATTTTACTACTATAGTCCTAAAGATTTATTTATTTTTTCTTTTTAGAATATCTGGTCACTTTTATTTATACCTTATTTATTAGATATATGTCCTATAAAGAGAAACATGTCCTAGCATGTCTCAAAGAAGGAAACCACATGTGTATATAGTGAATTTTTATACTAATATTTTGAGTGGGTCAGTGTTCTCTTACTTGCTGGATACTGAAACATCTTTTTTTTTGAATATCCACTGTTTCTTTTTTTTCCCTTTATTGATTAAGGTATAACATATGTGTCCTTATCCCCCCATTGCCCCCCCACCCCACCCCCACTCATGCCCTCGCCCCCCTGGTGTCTGTGTCCATTGGTTAGGCTTATATGCATACATACAAGTCCTTTGGTTGATCTCTCTCCTTACCCCCACCGTCCCCTACCTTCCTTCTGAGGTTTGACTGTCTGATAGATGCTTCTCTGTCTCTGGATCTGTTTTTGTTCATCAGTTTATGTTGTTCATTATATTCCATAAATGAGTGAGATCATGTGATATTTATCTTTTTCAGAGATTCTCACCTTAAACAGTCCTTACAGTAATGCTAACCATCAATATGGACCATAATAAATGTACTTCTATATCTTTCTTTCATAAAAAAACAGGGTAAACTCTTAAAAAGTAGTAGATAAACAATATACATATATTTCCAATGGCTTCTTAAATCCAGTCTACAAAGCTATACTGAACTGAAGCATTATAATGTGTCCAAAATATATTTTGTGGCGTCTTTACACCTGTAGTGTGATCAATGCAATATAAATGTTTATCCATTTTGATATCCATTCCTGTGATAAGCAAAACTGCCATATGCAGAACTGTGCTGCTGGCAGAGATGAATAGGTACTTGAAAGTAAATCGTAATGAACAGACACATGGTTTGATCACAAACAGAATTTTTAGTTAAAATTATCCGTGTAATTTGCATTAATCATTTGAATTCAGTTTAGAAAGGTTCAATTTTTTATTTTTTCTCAAACAAATTTTATTTTCTGAGGGGAGCATGAGATGACCTTATGCTCCCCTCAGCTTAACTAAATTTTATACAGTTTTTTTCCTGACTCTAGGCCCCTGAAAATGTTTTCGTTAGAGCATTTATCTCAAACAACTTATAATTGTATATTCTTTCCCTGCTCCTTTGAGAGGTAAATCTTTTTCAAAGCTTCTTGACAGGATTCTTTCAGTAAGGCCAATTAGCAAGCACAGGTGGCCCAATTTGCCCCCATCCCGGCTCTTAAAATTTGTCCAGCTTTTTATTCAGTGGGGTTGAGCTCAGCCTGTCTCCCCTCTTGGCAGTATTCTTAAATAAAGACTTCCTTGTTTGTTTAATTTTACCATCCAAATCAATATACTTTGCATAATGACTCACATAAAGTAACCAAAAATAGGTGTTCTTATTTACCTGTTAAGGTTTCAGTAAGCAAGTCACCTCACTGGGCCTGGCCCAAAGCAGACTTTCAGAAATTATTTGTTGAGAGATAATTAAGTGCTTCTAAGCATGGTCAGTTTGGTAATGTGATGACAAAGAAAAATCATGTCAAATGAATTTTGTAGGTGTGTTCAGTTGATAGTAATAGTTAGGATCAGTTACTCTTTGGCCTGGATTTTAGATTTTTAATTAAATAGAAGACTGAGTTTGCAAAAATTTTGTTTATAATTTAATACAAATTGAAAAGTGCTTAATGAATCTGATTCTATAACTAAATATTTTATATATTGAATCAAAAATAAAATGCCTCAATTTCATGCTTTCTTTTTTATGATTTGCAGTTGCTACTATTCTTATTTTTTTTTTATCTGGTGTGCTACTTGCTGTCATGTGGGAACAGTTAAGGGCCCCTGTCTATTTCTCTTCATAAGAACAACATTTAAAAACAAACCCTTAGACTAGGGTTCTGAGTAGGCTGAAAACAAAGTACTTCTGTACATGAATTTAGTAGATTTCCATCTCAGAACAAAAAGGTAGGGCTCAGTACTTGCTGTGTAAAAGCCTTTCAGTAGTTTCTTTGTGTTCAACTCTTTACCATAGAATAAATCTACTTAGAATAGTTTACAACAAATGGAGTCAGAAGGGTTTACCTTAGAAAGTCTAAAGTGAGGCATGGGGTTCCTTTTATTCTTATAAAACAAGACATTCATAATCCTCTTGAAAATAATTTTTGTAAGTATAGCTATTTCCTCATGGAAGTACTGCTTTACCTGTATATATGTATTTGATTGTAATTTAACTAATGAATAAGTTGGTGACTATTTCTGGCTCTGAAGTATCTCTGATTGGGCTGGAACAGAGTTTTACATCATGTGGAGAAAAATTGGCACCAAAAATGAACTTGAAACAAAAGTAGAAAATATTTGTTAGGTTGACATATTCAGTTGGTAAACATTTTCTCAAGGGAGGTGAAAAGTCACTGAAACACTTTCAGTTATTTTCATTTGAAGTAGATGTTTTGGTAAGAATCTGTCATCATTTTTATTTTAATTACAGAGGCCTTTTAACCTTTATTTTATGGTAGTATTGTGATTTGATCTCTTTAAATTTTTATGAATCTTCATTTATACTGACAGATACTAGTGTAGTGGAGACAGAATGCCATTTCAACAAAGGCATTATTCTCCTTTGAGAATTCTATTGTATTATAGACACCGTGCTTATACGTACAAGGTACATTTCTATCCTCCTTTCTGAAAAGCAGAGTTTGAGTCAGATTGGGGGAATGGCTCTGCATAATATATAAAATTATATTAGCTCCCTGGGTAAAGATTATTATAATGTCAAATGATTTTGCCTTTTTTGAGTGGGCTTCCACATGTAGGAAACACATCTGTGTGTAAGAAACCAGCTAAAGAGAAAAGTGGCTAATAAGGAACATTTGTGGAAAGCCAGGGCTGCTAATTCTAAAGCAATGCCATACAATTATTTTTACCTTATTTCTAAACCCAGCCCTTCAGGCAGTTTTCTTCAACACCGTACTCTGGTAGTTCGGAAAATAAACAGAGAGCTCTGTTTATAATTGGGCTGAGGGCTTCAGAGAGAGTGATAACACCTTACTTGAGGTTAGTATGGCTCAGAGTTATAGGTGCTAAGCCTGAACAGGAAAGATTTTGAACAGGAAAATGGTCCCTGGAGATGTGTGCAACACATAGGGAGAGGACTGAGCTTTCACTCTTCAGGCAAGGAAAGCCCTGGAAATGTAAGTGGCTACCAAATGGAGTGGCAGCCCTGACTGAAAGCTAGAAAGAACGTTAGAACATATAAGATCATAGAATAAAAATGGTGTGGTGTCGAGTAAAAAATATCAACTGAAAGTATTTACTTTGTCCTAACTTGAATAAGGCAGGTGGTATCATAATCACCTGCTTATCAACCACGTCTGATGACAATTGAAGTCCTAAGAAAGAGAGGTAGATAAGGAGAAAACATGAAAAAGAATAGAGCTGGTGTGGGGTCTGCATGAAGGCCAATGACTCAAGGAGTCAAAAAAAAAATCAAAAGCTAAAAATCCCATCACTGAAAAAAAATGCTACTCACTTCTCTAAGCCCCAACACTTCATTATAATTAACCCAACTACTCCCCCTCATATGAATTTTGCAAGCCTTGTGGATTGGCCTGATATTTTGACATTCAATCAGAGGATTTTGACTGATGTTTTGTTTGGATTTTTTGTTGCTGAAGATCTTGGAAAGTCAACCACAGATATGGAAAGTCCTTGAGAACTGATAAGTGTATACCAGTATCCACTTATTAATCACCAGAAATTGTTTTGCAGTTAGGACCTTAGGCAAAGAGAGCTAAGCATTCAATAAGGCTATACAATTTTTGTCAATGCAAATCAAGAATATCCCTAAAAGAGTGCTTAGATTTCATCCTAAATCTTAGACAATTTTTCTTAATTATGTTATAGTAAAGGTAGTAAAATGAAAAGAAGCCTGTATTAAATTCGAGCATATTTATATTTTAATTAGCTCTCTTACTAGTAAGATGTTAATATTTAATTGTTCTGATATTAATTATGTTATCAACATGAGGAGTCAACATATTCTAATTCCAGATTTAGAATTTCTTAACCATTACTGGTTTTGCAACTGGAAGAATACATATTTCTTTTATCTAATTTTCCAAATCCTGATTTTATGTAAATGCAAGCAGGAATCATACCCTTGTTTTCATGTATGTTACAATACTGTTACTATGATTTACCCTATAGATAACTAGAGACCATTTAGTACTCATTATTATACACATTTTTGTAATTACCATTAATACTTTTCTCATATCAATGGATGCCTCTGAAGTGCTTTAAAATCACTTTTTAATTTGGTTAAACCTGTTACCTTTTATTTTCTAGACTGTTTATATAAATAGCAAGTTTTGACCATAGACATCCAACAAAAATATTACTGAAAGAGAAAAGATAAAGGAATAAGACATTCTTAATTTTGAACCCAAAATAACCAAATGCCTCCTGTGACACTCTAGCCTACCTTTAAAAGACCATCAGAAGAGAAGTTAAATCGCCATATTTGACTATCAACACAAGTGGAGTTATTACAAAAACTAGAGGCCCGGTACATGACATCCGTGCACTGGGTCAGGGGGGGGGGTCCCTCAGCCCGGCCTTCACCCTCTCACAGTCTGGGACCCCTTGGGGGATGTCTGACTGCCAGCTTAGGCCTGCTCCCCAGGGGTCGGACATCCCCCTGAGGGGTCCTTAGCACTGCCGCAGAGGAGGTAGAGGCTCCCACCACCACCGAGGTGCTTGCCAGCCATGAGGCCGGCTTCTGGTTGAGCAGCGCTCCCCCTGTGGGAGCACACTGATCACCAGGGGGCAGCTTCTGTGTTGAGCATCTGTCCACTGGAGGTCATTGCATGTCATAGTGACCAGTCATTCGGTCGATTTTTATATTAGCCTTTTATTATATAGGATAATTGATCCATGAAAATGGATGATTACCTTTTCATTCTTGATTCATTTGACTATTTTTTAAGCTCCTTTTATTTGCCAGGTATTATATCCCCACTGACTTTATATTTTAGTAGAAAATATAGAACAACAGAAAAAGTGAGTAAACAGGCATCTACATATGATAAAAATGATTGGGTGACTGCTGGAGTTAGGGAAAGGGTTAAATTGGTTCATTTGCTATTCTTGTTTAGCATGGGATGAACTAAAAAGAATTTGAAATAATTGAATGTGGTGTACAATCAGACATTTGGGAAACTTTCATTGTATCAATTGCTGTATGATTGAACAGACTATAAATATGATTTTCATTATATCATTTATGAAAGTGATGTGTCAGGGATCACATTTCCCTTCTGTCCCTTTATAAGTATCACTGCAAAATTAAGTAGGGTATCACCATATCACAATGTAATCATTTATAATGTCTTTTAAATTACAATTTATTATTTAGTTCAACGGTGGAAAATTGGCAACAGTGTGGTAGGAAATTCTGATAACTTGAAGAGAAGGTCTTGAGTTAGAGTCTGTTACTTTCTAGCTACACAGGAGCAATTCACTTCACCCATGTATCTCTCTTTAAAATGGAGAACAGTACAAATGCCTACTTTAATGGCATAATTATTTGAAAGCACTCTAAACTGTAAAGTGAGGAATATAATTTAATTATGATTATTGTCAAACTTATATAGCAATATAACTTGGGCATGAAGAAGCCTATGGAAAGAATTTTGTTGTTGTTGTTAATCCTCACCTGAGGAAATTTTTTCCATTGATTTTTTTAGAGAAAGTGGAAGGGAGGGGGGCAAGACAGAGAGAAACATTGATATATAAGAAACACATCAATTGGTTGCCTTCCTCAGTGGTCAGGGATCAAACAGGCAACCCAGGTACGTCCCCTTGACCAGAAATGAACCATGATCCTGCAGTCTTCGGGCCGACACTAACCACTGAGCAAAACCAATTACGGCAAAATAATTTTTAAAGAAGGAATCAATGGTACAGAATGTGAAGACCTATACAGTTTTATATTATTCTGGGATATTCTTTGGAATGCTTATAAAGGAGATAGAAGAAACTCACTTTCAAATACTTAAGAATAGTGGCAATGCATAAGAGATGTACTGGAAATAAAGTCCCATATAAAGATTTTAAGATGAAAATACTATTTTAGGTAGTTAAACATGTCAGGACATGTGAAAGTCAAGAATAGGTCAAATATTATTAGCATGTTAACACTTTGAGTAGTATGAAAAGGTGTTTGAAATTTATTGATTGGTGGCACATTTCTGAAAATATTGGAAGGGCACAATAGGCTGAAAATGTTGATAATCTTCCAGGTCTCAACTCTTATGACATACACACACAAAAAAAGGACTGTCATACTGAGATCAAAGTAATTTATCTTTATTCAAATTAGGACATAGTGTTTAAGTGTAATAAGTATTTGAGAGCAAAAATAGATATTTACAATAATTTAATGGATAGTTGAATTTACAGTGATTGTAATCCTTGTGGAAGTTTTGGCTGTAGTTTTTACAGACATTAGAAAAATTGTCTTGAAAGAACCTAGATAAGTTTTTGTTTTAGGCAAAATCAAATATCACCCAGAAAAATAGTTGTTCATAGATACACAGATGTAAGATCCATTTCATTTCTTGACAACTAGTGTAGTAAAATAATTTAGGTTAGCTTAGCAGGGTTTATGATAGGACAGTTTCTCTGAGAGTTGCATTATCTTCAAACAACCTAAAATTAGGTTAACATGGGTAGATCCACAGAGCTCAAGAAGAGCTATGGAGTTTATTATATTGTGGTCTAAGGGCATATTTGGGAAATCCTAAATGAGCCAGAAATAGTACTAGTGATAAAGTAAGCAGAGCGTTCATAACTATAAAATATAGTAGATAAAAACTCATCAGACTTGGAATGGGAAAAATAACTAATTTTAAAGACCAAAACCCAAAATTGTGGCTTTGTGTTGCTTTGCCTAGCCGGTTCATGGCTGTCCAAGGGCCACAGCTCCAAGTGTCAGTTTCTCAGAGCAGATGTGAGCATAAACATGTACCCAGGTCCCCATGCTGTGTGTCAGTGACCCTGACCTTAGTCACCACTGATTGGACCAGGAATTTGCAACTGACAAAGTCAATCATTTAGATGCTGGAAATCAGAAGCCTATGACAAATCTGAAGATTTATTAATTCCTAAGAGTTCATGAAGAAAGGGGCATGAACTTGAATATAAGACATTTGAAAGTTTGGCTTATGGGGCTGGTATCCTCTTTCAATAAAGTCAAGATTTTGATCTCTACCAATGACAAGAGAAAAATAGTGAAGAAAATAAAAAGTATCAAGTAATAAATGCTCAACCACCTAAGACTTACATTACTGTGTTAGTCCTATTATAGACAATGACAAGTCTTTAGCCAAAAAATTATAATAAAGAAGTTTAGCTTTAGTTTTTAACTCTAAAGCTTTGTGTAATGGTCCACAGTGTTTCTTTTAATATAATAGCCCACATCATCACAGATTCAAACAGAAAATGAGAAGATTTATAAAATGGATAACAATTTAAGTGTAATTGTTTCCTATTTAAAAGACATTCAAGAAAATCATCTTTAAATAAACATTGACTACTTGTACATTTCCATAATCCTTGTTTTGTTCGGAATAAAGTGTGTACTTGATAAATCTCTAATAGTTAAATACATTGAACAAAAATGTTAGAGGAAATATTTGATAATTCATTGTCCATTACAAGTTTGTGCTTTGAACTAAGAAAATCTAAAATTTTCATACTTGCTTTGCTAACTATATTAGGTAACCTGAGATCATCTCTCTAAGTGATAGTTTTAAAAAGCCAATATATAAAAATAGAGACTATTTCATTGTACTTTAAATGCATCAATATACAGTCTCTGAAACATTATGGATGAAAATGCATAGACAATCACATCTTGTAATCTAGTTTCCAGAGGACTCAAACAAAGGAAACAAAGTTTTGATTCTCCTAGTTTTTTAACATTTCAATCTTCAGAAGTATATTCTAAGAAATATAAGTTGTGGGGCTGAAGGGATTAAGCAAAAAAACACAAAAGAAACAACCACACACTAAAAAACAAACAAACAACAGAAACCCTCATAGACACAGACAACAGTATGGTGATTACCAGAGGGAAAGGCTGGTAGGAGGAGGTAGAAGAGGGTATAGAGGGAATGAATGGTGATGGGAGGAGACTACTTGGGGTGGTGGACATACAATACAATATGGTGATGTATTATAGAATGGTATACCTGAAACCTATATAATCTTATTAACCAAGGTCACCCCAACAAATTTAACACAAATAAAAAAATATATATATAATTTGCTTTCAATCTACTATCTGAAATATTCAACATGCTCAGTATCAGATTTTGAAATTTACTTTTTAGAATTTTTCTATTAAGTTCAAAATATAACATATTTACGAAAAGGCTATTATTTGAAAAATTATTTGCCACCCATATCCTTAGTACCTTGCTATAAATAAAACATAATAAATAACTAAAAGGAATTCTTAAATCTTTTTACAGAACTTCAGAAGTACAAAAAAGATACAAAATACCTTTGCATTTGAATACACTCTCCACAGTGCAAATTTATTTCAGGGATCATCCGGAATACTGTCCCCTGATTGGACTCTTAACAGCAATGATTGTGAAAAATCACCTGTGTGAATGCTCATAATTATTCATTAGGCCATTTCTTACTCTGGGACCCTAGCAGTCCCAAGACTCAGGCAGTATACACCTATAGTTTTCATCACTTCTGTGGCCAGTCTTCTCCGATATAGGTCAATGTCTCTTCCTCCAGGAGTACTTCCCTTCCTGTTTACTGCTGGTGCATAGACATGCCTCTCGATCTCATTTCCTTGCCACACGGATCTGAGACCTTCAGCTCGGTTATTATGAGACTTAATGTTTTATTCATTTTGTTATCATCCACCACTTCCTCACCTCTCACTCTTGTATTTCTTTATACTTGGGGATAAAACAGGAACTTAGTGGCTATTCAATGATTGCCTAGTTAATTTGACTTGCTAATTTTTGGCAATGTACAAGAAATAATGAATCACATAATGTTTAAAGGTAGAATCTTCATAATTTTTTTTAAAAAATCTGTATTTGGTATCTATTTCTGTCACTTATGAGCTGTATGATATTGGGGGGATGTAAGCCTCTGCTTCCTCTGCTGTAAAAATGGGACTGAAACAGTCATTGCGAGGATTAAATCTGATATATGTAAAGAATTCAGCATGTGAGTGGGACAAGATAAGAATTTCAAAAGAAGAAAACGGTTGCATACAATTGTAACACTCTTGCTATGGGGATGCTAAAACATGGTTTGCTTCCATGATTATTGACTTACTATTTTCATTTTTGCTTCAGTTAGGGGGTGCTAAATTATGCTATAGTAATAGATAATTATTAAAAGCTCGAGGATTGAAAAAATGATTTTTTTTTTCAGACATGCTCATGTCCATTTCAGGCCTGCTGCAGGGCTCTGCTCTGTCGTCGTGTTCCAAGTCTAGGCCTAATGCTGACACAGCAGCCACCATCACGGGGCTCACCACTGCCGAAGGCAAAAGGAACAATACATGCTGCAGGTGCACTGACTCTTCAAACTTCCGGCTTGGATATGGCATGCTTCACTTCTCACCTACCATTGGCTGGAGCAAGTCACAGAGTCACATTTAAAGGTAAGGAAAATTCAATCCTACCATTGACTTAGGGAGAGAGAAAAAAGGAAATAGTGGACAGGTAGTGCTAGTAACTGCCACAGTTACCATCTTTCATTTCCCCCATTACTGCATTAAGAAACAAGTTAAAGAACTCATGATTTCTAATGTTCTGAAGGTCACAAGGAACACTCTTCTCAGAGAGGAAAACTCTCCCATTAGTTTTACTTTGAAACATTTCCTGAAAGAAAAGCATTCATGCTGCACTGTGAATGAGATGTGATTCCCAAAGCCTTTCAGACCTTCCAGAAGATAGTAAGAAAGACTTGCTACAGCTCACAATTTGATTTGAGGATCTTCTTAGTGGGGGCTGTGTACCAGAATCACTCATGGAGTTGTGTTTTGTTTCATTTTGTCTTTAAGGTACACATGGTTAGGTTTCACAGCAGAATTTATAGAGAAATATCAAACAGAGATTGTGCTGGGATGTCAAGGTTAAAGTCTTCTTTAAAAGTATGAATCAATTCACTTTGATTTTTAATTTATTTTTATGAGATTCTTGGATATATGTAAATGAATTATATGAATGAAAAATGTAGAAGAAAAAAAGCTCCTGAAATCTTAAGTGCATCTTCCACATGCATATGCGCACGCGCGCACACACACACACACACACACACACACACAAATATGTTTGTATACCCCTCATCCTATATAATTAAAGCCTAATATGAAAATTGTCCCCTCGACCGCTCACTATGATGTGTGCTGACCACCAGGGGGCAGTGCAGAACATGGCGGGTATCAGCAATGCAGCTCTGGTAGTGGGTGGCAGTGGAGGCACTGCCAGCCCCGATGGACCCCGACAAGAGTGGGACCACAACGGGATGGTGCAGCAGGTGAGGGGCAGTGCCAGGCCAAGGTGGGTGCGAGTGGGGCCTGATTGCCCCACTGATCATCCCACAGACGGCAACCAGCGGCAGCAGTGGGGGGCAGGGCTGCCGTCCGGCTTCCAGGCACTGAAGGAGCCGGGCGGGGGCCTAATGACTCAGACAGAGGGGGGCATGTGGTGGCCCGGGTGCTCAGGTGATGCCCAGGGCCAGAGGTCAGCCGGAACCTGCCCTTCCATGCCAGACACTCACACTTCAATTGCCAGCCAGGCCTACAGACCGCACCCGTGCACTAATTTGTGCACCAGGCCTCTAGTATGTATATAAAGTATTTATAAAATATAATATCTGCCTGGCCAGCATGTCTCAGTGGTTGAGTGTCGACCTATGAACCAGGAGGTCATAGTTCAATTCCCAGTCAGGACACATGTCTGGATTGCAGGCTCAATCCCCAGCATGTGGAGTGCAGGAGGCAGCGGATCAGTGATTCTCTCACATCATTGATGTTTCTATTTCTCTCTCCCTCTCCTTCCTCTTTGATATCAATAAAAATGTATTTAAAAATATATGTATAATATCAAGATGAGTATACTCCTTTATATATTTACTAGAGGCTCATGCACTGGTGTAGTCCCTCGGCCTGGCCTGCGCCCTCTCACAATCCGGAACCCCTCGGGGGATGTTGGAGAGCCGGTTTTGGCCTGATCCCTGCAGGCGAGGCAAAGGGACCCCACTGGTGCACGGATCCATGCACCAGGCCTCTAGTATACATATAAGGTCTTTGGTTAATCTCTTCTCATCCTCCCCCTCTGCCCACTTCCCTCTGAGATTCATCAGTCTGTTCCATGTTTCTATGCCTGTGGTTTCCTCCCCTACATTGAGTGTCTGCCCCCTGGTGGTCAGTGCACATCATGCTACTAGCTGGCCAGCCAGTCAGCCAGTTGGCCGGTCAGCTAGGCATTTATATATAGAGACTAGAGGCCCATTGCAGGAAGATTCCTGCAAGAATAGGGCTTCCTCAGGCCTATTCCTGCAAGAATAGGGCTTCCTGAGGCTGGAGGGAAGCAGAGAAGGGAGCGAAGCCCACCTAGGCTTCCTCACTCCCTCCTGTCTCCGCTGCCTCGGCTCTGTTCCCTTCTCTGCCGCTTCGCTCCCTTCTGCAGCACTTGGCTTCCTTCTACCTGTCTTCTGTCTTTGCTTCACGCCTGTGTATGCAAATTTACCACCATCTTTGCTGGGTTAATTTGCATATTGCTCTGATTGGCTGGTGGGCATAGCGGAGGGATGATCAATTTGCATGTTTCTCTTTTATTAGTGTAGATAATACTTTATACTAATTGTAAAATTTGGGGAAGATTTAGAAATGGAACTAAAATATTGTATATGTCTTTATCATTATTGTAAAAAGTACATATTTGTCATATCAGTATTTGGAAGCACATGCTAATTGCATATGTTTTCATGGGGAGTTTTTAATTGATTATCTGTTTACATCATTTTGGATGAATCAATCATGATTGAGGAAAGTTATTCCAGCACTTATAGTCTTACTGGATGGTCATATAATAACTTTTTAAAAAAAATATGTCTTTAACATTATTAATTTCTTAAAAGGTTCAGGGTGCTGGATTATCTGAACCAGGAATGTACCTTGGCCTCTCTCTATTGGAGTTAGGCCAAGGTACATTCAGGTTGATAAAGATTACGATGACTAATGGGCAAAAGAAAGTTTACATATTGGTAGTGGACAAAACAGGCAGTAGCCAAAGTTGAGTCTTCCCAAATAAAATATTAGGTAGAATTTATTGATTAATAGTGATACAGTCAGAGATTTCTGTAAGCACCATGAGTAGTTCCACTCAGGAAATTGTAAGACACTCCTGAGAGAAATAATAAAATCCTAATACTGTATTTAAAGTCCTGAGAGGCATATCTGAATTGGTAAAGGCCAGCTCTAATCATTATTATCCTTATTATTAGTAGTAATATATGACCTATAGCAGAAGCATTTGGTTAAAAAGCAATAAAACCTGGGTTCTCCCTCTATCAATGCTCTGGTGTCTGCTCTCCCACAGATGGGGCTTCACTTTTGTGTTATGTGCTTCTAGAAAGATGAATGTTGCAAAGTTGCTAGGGTTTGGGAGTGTTTTGTTTTTGCAAAGGATATGAAAACAGGACAAATTTAGTATGTTGACAGTTTTTCTTTGGACAATATGACAAAACATAGAAACATGACATACCCATTATTTTTGAGGATCTAAACTTAAGGGGCTTGTAAACACTGCACAATATAAGCAAGAAATTTTTTCTTTAGTTCAATTTTTACATTATCAATATTGAAAATCAGAAAAAAATACTGGATAAAGGTGACTGAAAAAGCATTTAGTGCTTTTGTTGTTTTAGCACATTAAGACATTTTAGAGATTGTTTTGAAGGATATTCAAGGCGATGTATTTTCGTGTTTTGTATGATCTCCTCACATTTTTATAAATGTTTTATGTCATCTATTAAATTTTTGTTAGCAAATTTTACTTTACTCTATTTAGATGAAATTGGTTTAACAATTTTATTTACTTTTATGATGCAAATATGAAATTATCTTATTTTTGCAATGCATCTGGTTAATTAGCTGATATATGCATAACTAAGCCAATTTTACTTGATTTTGGATTTCTATGCAGATATATAATTGCTTGTTAGTAACTTTAATTGACTCTCAAAAACTATTTTTTTAATTTGATATATTTGTTTTCAAGCCTTTAACTGGCCCTTCACAAGATTTACTGTAATTGAATTATTATTGAATCTCATTATACCAATACATTTTTCCCTTCAGGTACATAAGCTAATCCAAGTGTGGCTTTGATTTGTTAGATTTTTGTTGTTGTTGTTCTTGTTGTTACTTACTTCTGCACATTTACCTCATCTCTAAAGTTTATCTTTTTCATCTCCTCTATTAGTCTGAAAGTGAAATGACTGTCCCACTAGCACGACCACTCTTAAGCATCAAATAATCTCAGGAACAAAGCCTCAGGCCTATTGACCATAGAGACAGAATTTTGGTCAAATGAGAAACAACATTTAGGCCTCAGTTGTGTTTCAGGTCCAGGTCCACAAAAGCAGCAAAACCAGACTACGTGACACCATGGCTGGCATTAAGACCAGATCCAGTGACCAACGGCCCCCTTCCCTAGCACTGACCAATCAGTAGAGAACACAACTCCGACCCTATATGCTCATTTTGATGGAATCAGTACATATACTAAAGGACACTCCTGAAAAGATGATGAATATTCTATTGATATCCTCCCTCAGGCCTCCCCTAAAATTCCTCACTTTAGAAAACAAAGCCCCTTAAGTTAAAGGACTCAGCATATGCTTTCTTTCTAGAGTACACCTGTGCCTTCTTCCTTCAGGTGTGTATCCTTGACTTATTTCTCCTAAGCTCTAAGGGTCCCCACGAGACTTACGACCAGGGGAGCAGTGGAGAGTGGCAGCTCGTCCAGAGCTAATCCCCTGAACCTGTCCCCAAGAGCCCTTCTTGTGCCTCTGTAACTTGTTTCCTGAGTCTCTGAAGCCCAGCTTGCTCACTTCTGCCTCAGTGACTGGCAGCTCTTTGAGCAGCCCCCTCAAATCTTCTCTTTGAGTGGACTTTCGCTTTGCATGCTAAATGAATCTCCTCTTGCCCTAGAGTTCTTGGGTCTGAATTCTTTCTTTGCCCAACTGAGAACCAAGAGCTGACATTGCCACTAAAACATGGACATAATACATTTAAAGAAATTGTTGAGATAGAAATAAATTTAGGGAAATACTTGTGACATGTATAAAAATCTGATGAAAAATAATTCAAGATTTTTCTAGTATGACTGAAATGTGGTGTGTTGAATAGTTAAACCATGATGTTAAACTAAATTTATAACAGTTATCTAAATATATTTTGTTATGATTAAATCATATGATTTTAGATTTATTCCTATGAACTATATTCCTTTTTTTATATAACCTTTCTACAACACACAATGAATAATAAGGGTTGGCCTCTTAAAATTTTCCCATGTGAGTGTTACCATATATTCTCTCAGTGGTTATGGGTGTTTTTATCATCCTAGGGCAGTGATGGCGAACCTTTTGAGCTTGGCGTGCCAGCATTTTGAAAAACCCTAACTTAATTCTGGTGCCGTGTCACATATAGAAATTTTTTGATATTTGCAACCATAGTAAAACAAAGACTTATATTTTTGATATTTATTTTATATATTTAAATGCCATTTAACAAAGAAAAATCAACCAAAAAAAAGAATTCACGTGTCACCTCTGACACGTGTGTCATAGGTTCGCCATCACTGTCCTAGGGTATGAATCTTTCATTTTGATTCCTAACAGCAATGGATATAAAGTATTGTTTAAATTTATTAAATACTTATAAAAATGTCTTCTAGGAAATGCATTCAGGTATTAATAATTATTATTCATAGATGCAAAACAAATATCATAATTTCATATGATATGATGTGGTATTAATGAAAAGGCTTTATCAAATAAAAAGTATCAGGGAGGTTTAGTGCAAGCCCAGTTTTAAACTAGCTCTGTTACAGTGAGCAAGTATTTCCCATCTCTTGCCATTTCATTTTCCTATCTATAAAGTGAAGTTGGACAACATCATTTCTAAGGTTTGCTTTCAGCTCTAACATTGCGTGTGTTATTTTGGGGGGTAATTTGAAATTAATGTATAAATTGAATGCAAGGCATTGCATCAAACTAACAGTAAAATAAATTGTGGAATATGATTGTATTTATTCTCAAAATAGTTAAACATTTGAACATTTGGAATTTGTTCTATTGATATAATGCCAGTCTAATCATATGCTACTGAAAAGCAATATAAAATAATGTAAATATACAAAGAACAGTTTAACTAATCACCTGGCGTGATATAATGGGTAGACATTGTAAATTCATTATCTTTTCAAAGGCTTCACTTCCCAGCCTGTTAGCAAATATCTGAACTCTGATGAATCAGCCTAAGGGCCAGCCTTGACCTTGCCTACCATTGTAAATTAGTTTATCAACAGTTCACACTAATACAGTAATGTCAGTGAAAAATAAATCACAGACTATGCATTAAATTTTGTTAGGAAACAAAATTAGATGCTTTCTGATGCTGACATCATACTGATCCTTAATGACAGATAAAATAAATTGAAAGTGTGTAATGAATAGATGAAAATATGCTTTATGTGCTCATATTTTGGGTCTCAATTAGCTTTATAACTGGACATAAATCCACTTTAATATCAATGTCAGATATCAAAACTCACCTTTCCCGAAGTGAGAGTCAAATAAAAGTAACAGAGAAGTAAGGAAACATACAAGGAAGGCTTGGAGGGTACTAGGAAAAAATGGAGTGAGAGAAAAAGTAAAAACTGAATAGTATGATGAAAAAATGTTAGCGTGTTTATAGAAATGAAGTGTGTGTGTGTGCACCCATGCATTTAAACATATATTTAATTTACATGTTTATCTTAAGTTAGACTATCTATGGTGACATTATTAGGTGACTAAACAGTCTCTGGTATGTTTCAAAGAAGAGATACACAGAGCTAGAATTCACAAAGGGAGTTTATTGTAAGAGTCACATCTGGAGACACAGAAGCAAGAGAAACTATCTGAGCATACATGCAGTCGGTATAAATCTCAGCGGTTCACAAAGTGAGATGTATTCATAGCCGCGTGGATGACCAAAGGGATATCTCATATTGTGCAGAATAAAACCTGGGCTTAAATGATCCACCATTATGTGGACAAATGCTATTCACATTTCTCAAGAGAGACGGTATGATTGCATCTACTTCCAAAAGAAACAATAACAAGTTATATCATATAGTTCTTAGCTTTCTCTGTATATAAAACTGAGTATACACGAACAGCAGTGTGGTGGTTGCCAGAGGGAGGGGGGTAGGGGAAGAAAGGGGTCCTAATATGAGGTGACAGGTGAAGATTTGACTTTGGGTGGTGGGCACATGGTCCTATATACAGATTTTGTAAATTACTAATTCACACATGTAACCTATATGTTCATATAGACTAATGTCACCCCAATAACGTTTGAAATAATGAAAAAAGGAAACAATAACAAGGATAGCCAATGCTTATTATAGTTTAGTATATAAGACAAAAAGTTCTAAGAGCTTTACAATAATGTGTTCATTTCATCTAACACAGTTGTATAAGGTAGGTACTATTATTATTCCATCATACTGATGAAGAAACTGACACACTAGATGATTGAATAACTTGCTCAAGATCACATAGAAGGAGCCTGATGTAAATTCAGACATTTCATTCCTGAATGTATGCTTTCAACCTCTATGTTATATTGTCTCTTTATGCCTAGTCCATATATGTGGTGTCTTTTCCTACCCAATACAGCATAGTGGTTAAGAGTGCAGGCTCTGCATTTGCATTGTATGGCTTTAAATCTCAGGCTCCCTATTTATTTGCTGTGTACATGGATGTTATAACATCTCTATGTGCTTCAGCTTTCTAGTCTTCAAAATAAAATAATAGTTTGTAGAGTTGGTGTAAGAATTGAATGCAATAGTGCTTACAAAGAAGCCCTACCTCTTCAATAAATGTTAACCTGTGCCTGGGACATAGCATTGAATTTGTTTAATATATATTTTATGCATGAGATCAAGCAACTTCATGAAGCAAAAACTTTCAGTGGCTCCTTTCCTCAGAAGTAGACTGTGGACATATCAGGCATTTAGAGCTTCATGAGTGTCTTCTCAGGGATGTACTGATGATAACCCATTCCTACATGACTAGATGGCAATAGACCAGGGATTTTGAGTGCAATGAGAACGTCTGCATTGTCTTTCTTTTCTGTTCTACTTGTAACTTAATAAAGGTTGACTATCATTTTCAAACCTGAAAGGAGAAAAAATGAAATACCCATGTAATAGAGAACCAGTCTCAGGTTGTTTTTTTGTTTGTTTGTTTTTTGTTTGTTTGTTTTTTGTGGGGTTTTTTTGTCAGCATCCCAGAATGGTTGTAAGACTCCAGAGAATAGTCAACACCTGTTGAATGGAGAATGTGAAGTACACTGCAATAGATAGGCCTACAAACAATTGAAGTCAGTTTCAAGTCTCAACCTTATCTACAAAATAAAATCAAGCTCCTAGAATAAAGGAGCCTAGTTCCCAACACTCTGAGGTGGGGAGGAAGCTGAACTTAATGTGCACATCCTCTCAAACCATCTAAACCAGATCAACTGCTGCAAGGACTAGTCAAATATCCTGTGCCCTGGAACATTTGTCCAATATCTGAAACTTTGGAAACAAATCAGGATCCTCAGTAGAGTACACCATGACCAGAACTAGGCATTTATTTATTTAATTATTAACACGGTGGGATTTTTTTTTTTCTGTCCAATGATAGTATTTCTTTGTTGTAATGATTTCATTTTTTCAAAATACCTTTTTTGTATTCTTTATTGTTTAAAGTATTACATAAGTCTCCTTTTTCCTCCATTGACCTCTTCCCGGCCACCCCCAACCCCCAGCACATGCCCTCACACCCCTAGTGTCTGTGTCCATTGGTTATGCTACGATGCATGCATACACGTCCTTTGGTTGATCGCTTATCCCTTCAGCCCCCCTCCCCCTGACTTTCCTCATAGGTTGGACAATCTGTTCGATGTTTCTATGACTCTGGTTCTATTTTTGTTCATCAGTTTATGTTATTTATTATATTCCACAAATGAGTCAGATCATGTTATTTTCTTTCTCTGAGAATTACAAGCCAATATCCCTGATGAACATAGATGCTAAAATCCTCAACAAAATTCTAGCAAATCGGATCCAGCATCCTATATAATAAAAGGCTAATATGCAAATTGTCCCCTCAACCAGGAGTTTGACCAGGGGGTGGGGCTGGCCGGCCAACTGCCTGTGGCCCCTCACCCTGGCCAGCCGGCCCCAATTGTTAGGCCAATTATGCCCCAGACCCCACTCATGCATGAATTCATGCACCGGGCCTCCAGTTACATTAGAACAATCATACACCATGACCAAGTGGGATTTATTCCAGGGATGCAAGGCTGGTATAATATCCACAAATCAATAAACATGATACATCACATAAACAAATTGAGAGACAAAAATCATGTAATCATATCAATTAATGCAGAAAAAGCATTTGAAAAAATCCAACACCCTTTCCTTATAAAGACACT
This sequence comes from Myotis lucifugus, assembly GCF_000147115.1. Lineage (NCBI taxonomy): Eukaryota > Metazoa > Chordata > Mammalia > Chiroptera > Vespertilionidae > Myotis > Myotis lucifugus. Next base: position 19,139,792 of record NW_005871048.1, read on the forward strand.
CAGCAAAGTGAGAATAGAAGGATCATACCTCAACATAATAAAAGCCTTATATGACAAGCCTACAGCCAACATCATACTCTATGAGCAAAAACTAAATCCATTTCCCTTAAGAACAGGAACAAGACAGGGATGCCCACTTTTACCACTCCTATTTGACATAGTACTGGAAGTGCTAGCTATAGTGATCAGACAGGAAGAAGAAATAAAAGGCATCTAAGTTGGAATAAAAGAAGCAAAATTGTCATTATTCGCAGATGACGTGATATTGTACAGAGAAAACCTAAAGACTCCATTAAAAACTACTAGAATTAATAAATGAATTCAGCAACATAGCAGGATACAAAATTAACACCCAGAAATCTATGGCTTTTTTATACACCAATAATGAACTCACAGAGAGAGAAACTGAAAAAAAAAATCCCATTTACCATTGCAACAAAAAAATTAAGATACCTAGGAATAAATTTAACCAAGGAGGTAAAGGACCTGTACTCAGAAAACTATAGAAAAAAAAAAGAGATAGAGATAGACATAAACAAATGGAAGAATATACTGTGTTCATGGATTGGTAGAATCAACATCATTAAAATGTCCATACTACCCAAAGCAATCTATAGATTCAATGCAATCCCCATTAAAATACCAACAGCATACTTCAAAGACCTAGAACAAACTCTCCAAAAATCTGGAATAAAAAAAGACCCCGAATAGCTGCAGCAATCTTGAGAAAGAAGAACAAAGTTGGAGGGATCACAATACCATATATCAACACTATACTACAAAGCCACTGTTCTCAAAACTACCTGGTACTGGCACAAGAACAGACATATAGACCAATGGAACAGAACAGAGAACCCAGAAATCAACCCAAGCCATTATGCTCAATTAATATTTGACAAAGGAGGCAAGGGCATTCAATGGAGTTAAGACAGTCTCTTCAAAATATCTTTATGGTATGTGCTAGATTGTGTTTTCCAGTGAAATATCTCATGTCTTTAACAATGTGACCTAGTAACCTTCCTCTTACCCCATAAAGAGCTAGAGACTATTTACCCAGCCCCTTGAGTCTGGGAAAGCCCTGCGACTGCTTTGATCAATAGAAGAAGCAGAAGTGAGGCTGGGCCAGTTTCTGCTTCCTGCATCTGGGGAAGCCAGCTACCCTGAAAGGATTATGTGTCCCCTGAGCATCTCATATTGTGAGAAGACCATGGAAAAGCTGGAATATATGCTGGAGAAAGAGAAGGAAAGAGAACAACAGGCCAAGGAGAACTAAGATGTTAAATATACATGTTAGAAAATAATATGAGTATTTTCACAGTTCTGCTCAGTAAGGCCTTTATGAGCAAAGATTTATGGGGAGGAGGATAGCAACCCTAAAGAAAGAGACCTTCAGAGAGATTTAAAGATTTATCTCCCTGGGGTCATTTTTTTACATTGCATATGGTAATGGACTTAGAGGTCCTGTCCTCCTCTTCCCAGAGAAAAATTTATTTCTCTCTCACTGATTCAGTCTCTGTCTCTGCAGAGGAGAGGAGGCATAGGCTATGCCAGCTGCTTTTATAAGCACTAATAATTAATGTCAGGGTTCTTCTACTTTTGGTGCTATCCCCTGTACACACAGATTACATCTCACCGTTATTGTGTCACCTGGTTGGGATTGGTATTTGGTGAGCTAGTACTAGGATATTGTGTGGGTAAATAATCAGTTTGTTCTGTGATCTGGGAACCTCATGTTGCCTATAAGGGTCAATAAGTACACTGGATATAAAAGCCTAAAAATGGGAAGTCGTTTTGGAAGTAGATCCTCTAGCCCAGCTGCCCCAGATACCACTACCTGGATCAGAGACAAACTACCCAGCTAAATCCTTCCCTGATTTCTTACCCACAAATTCATGTACAAAATAAATGGAGTTAAGACTTTAAACTACTAAATTTTGGGATAGGGTTTTCCACGGAATAACTAATTGCAAAACAGTAGATGGTTTGTCTAAGCATTATCTTTTTTTCTGTTGTCATAGCGTTGAAAAATTCCTTTTCACCACTTATTTTTAAATATTGCATATTTTTGTGTACTAGTGACCAGGTTTACATATAAGGAAAATTTTGTGTTGTAATAGAATATTTCACTCTATTTTGTTTCCTGCATATATTTTACTTTTTCTTCCAACAGATACTTTTTGATATTTAAGTAAAGTCATCCTTCTCCTTCTTTCTCTTTAGATTCCACATTTTCCTTTTATGTATGTATGAATGTATGACTGTTGATATGTATGAATGTATAAAAGTACATATTCATTTGTTCACATGTTTATTTGAGTGTGTCTGTTTGTTTACTAATAGAGTAATACCTATAGTTTGCCATTTCCAAGTGAATGTGATACAACTTGCAAAAAGATTACATAGAGTATTTTGACATATACATATGAATTTAGTATGGAAACAAGGCCATCTTTGAGTAATGGAATTAGATGCACACAAACTTACATAAAATATAGTTGGGCATCTAAATCTACTAAGAAAATAATTAGAACCCAGAAAATAATTGGAACAACATAAATGTCAGTTGCCATTATTTCTACATATGTCCTATGTTATCCTGGTCACTGAAAAATAGTTTGTTATTACAGGGCTATTCCCCTGGAGAAATCAATTGCATAGGTTAAAAATGAAAGTGAAAAATTGTAAGCCCTGTCAGTGAGTTTAACAATGTTGAATTCTTGTCCTGACTCTGCTTGTCTCACTCCATGAACTTTGAGCAGACAACATGAAAGTCATTTCAAAGTTTCTTCAACTAAAAGCTAGGAGGAAGGTTTATTCAGGAATAAAGTTCTATCATCCATGAATTTCCTTCCTGAGAGCAGGTTGATAGAAAAATAGAATGCACAAGAACTGTCAACAGAAGTAGATTCCTGAGAAAGTGATGAAGGAGAAATGAGTGAGAAAGACCAGGGAAGTGTAATATTTCATACCTTCATATTTCATATTTCAACTGAAAGCTGACCTTGGGAAAGATTTATTCTCAATATAGACAATCCCCTTGACAGAACACAGCATTTTCCCTCAGTGAGTGAAATTAGTATAAATGCCTGATGATTACCTGGGCTTTTAAGGGATAATTTTATTTTTTATTATTTTTAAAATATAATTTTTATTTTATTGAATTATTGGGGTGACATTGGTTAATAAAATTATATAGGTTTTAGATATACAATTCTACAATACATCATCTATATATCATAATGTGTATTTATTACCCCAAGTCAAGTCTCCTTTTATCATCATTTATCCTTCTTTACCTTTTCCTACTTCCCCCCACCTCCCTCTTCTTCCCTCTGGCAATCACCATACTGTTATCTGTGTCCATGAGTCTTTCTTCTTCTTTTTTTTTTTCTTAATCCGTTAACCCTTCTCACCCAGCCCCCAACCACTTCCCCTCTGACAGCCTTCAGTCTATTCTCTCCATTCTGTTTAGGGATAATTTTTTTTAGAAAGAAAAACATTTAGGGATGATAAGAATTTCAAAATGGAAATGATGTTATAATTTGGGAAGACCAGCTATCAGATGTTCTTAACATTGGATTCATGAACAAATCCATGAGCTTCAAGATGTCCATTAATCTTCTGAAACTCTATGCAAAATCATGTGATATGTCATTTTTTTGAGAAGCTTTATATATCTTTCATCAGATTCTCAAATAGCCTGAGTCGGAAATAGAGACTCTCCACAGATTTCTTTAAAATAATTCAGTGAGTGAGCAAAAACATGGTTAGCTTGCAGAAAACTTTACAAATGAACCACATCCCTTTTACCTCTATTTCCTAATGCTAAATATTAAAATATGCAATTCTAAACCATAAATTTTCTTTAAAATACCAACTATATAAATAGGTTTTGTACTCAACAGACAAAATGGGAGTCATTAATCAAGCCTTATCATATGTCACCTTTACCTCTCCTAGGAAAGTCAGGGGTTTTGATGCAATACCATACACATTGCTGTACTAGCTGAAATACAATAGAGAAAAGCCCCAATTCAGTGGTAATGGTACCCCTGATGAAAGTGCTGATTTACTATAGAGACTTGTGATCTTAGAAAATATTTACCTCTATTTCCTGAGGTAGGTATGGTTATTGAGTTGTGTTGACAAAATCTGCTATCAGATCAATTATTGTTAAAATCTCTCTATATAAAAGGCTAATATGCAAAGTGTCCCCTCAGGAGTTCCACTGGGAAACAGGGAATTCAATCGCTTGCTATGACATGTGCTGACCACCGGGGGGGGCATGGAATGAAGGAAGGCCCCGGCCAGCAGCTGGAAAGCCCCATCGGCCCTTATTGCTGGCCAGGCCTTGGGACCCTATTCATGCACTAATTTTGTGCACCGGGTCTCTAGTAAACAAATAAAAAGGGCTGCTGAAAATTTTTAAAGGGATAGTTTAAAATTTCTTTTCCACAAGTATGAACACTGAACCCTGATTTCAATAATTGGGTATACAAGTTTAATGTTAGGATGGTTTTTAAAAATATATTTTTATTGATTTCAGAGAGGAAGGGAGAGGAAGAGAGAGAGTGAAATATCAATGATGCAAGAGAATCATTAATCGGCTGCCTCCTGCACGCCCCCGCTACTGTGCTTTTGACCAGAATAGAACCTGGGACCTTTTAGTCCATAGGCTGATGCTCTATCCACTGAGCCAAACCAGCTAGGGCAGGATGATTTTTAAAAGGGCAAATTTCTCCAATAAAAATTAGTGAATTATTCCCAGCAAATGCTGAAAAAAGTCTAATTTGAGTTATTGGTCTCCTCACAAAAATAATTAAGTTTTCAATATACGTATAACTACAAGCATGCTTTTTTGCAAGGCATATGGAGGATAACTATATTATATGCTTAGGTTAAATAGATAATACATTTTCAGTAAAGACACTGTTAGTGATTGATCCCACTAATGGCTCAGTCAACCAGTAATAAGTACATATAAGGAATTACTTGGATATTTTAATAAGACTGTGTTGTTAGGGTCAATATTTCTTGTCTAGGCTAAACAGTACAAATGCCACCTGGGTACAGAGAATTTAGGACTTTTATTACTTAATTAGAATAAACAGATATTTTGTCTCATCTGTTCTTTATTATTGTGATCAAAATTTTGCTTGCGGGAACATTTCATTTACCTCATTTACTTTCATAACTTCAGAACAAAACCAAAGTTGTTTTTGCATATGATGTTTTCTTGTAAAGTAACATTATTACTCCATCAGCACTCAGTGGGCAAACATATTTTTCAACATTCCTCTTTTAATTAACTTGTCTTACAAACAAAGGCTACCAGATGAACACAATTTATCCACAGCATGTATTTTCAGCTAGGAGGCAGATAATTATTGCTCACTGCAGAAATAATGTTCTCCTATTTGCTCATGTAAAACAAACTTTAAATGTCATTTTACAGCAATAAAGATTACACAGCACAGGGATCTCTTAAGAGAGGACAATTACCCAGAGGAACTTCTCATTAACCTGAAGGTCGGAGGTGAGAAATGATCACCAGCGCTGGCTAACACAACCTCAATTGCCTGACTCTAAATGTAATGTCCCCATAATCACAAAAGTGGTGACAGTAAAGACCAAACAGTTACTGTGATACGTTTCTAAGTGGAATTATACATTGTGGAAAGTGACTTGGTACCTGCAACCTTGCCCCTTCTGTTTGGGGACCAGAGCATAGCAGAATTAAGAGGCTCTGGAAGCAAATTGCCTCCTTTAATAATCTAGTGGCAGCTTGGCAACATTTAACTGTATTGTTCCAATTAATCATAGCAATTGTAAAGTGATCCTTAAGCATTAGGAGAAAATTGTGCTTTCAGTGTCCCTCAAGTCTACCAACCGTGCTCAGCTGTGCTATGGCATTTCAGCGATGTGTATGAGGGCAGGGAACACTAGAGAAAATCGTGCTTACTCATTTTTAAGCTGTGAATTAATTTCCTAAACTGTGAAGTTTCACAAAGCTAGGCCATTTGTTTTCTTAATCTGATCATCTAGCCTTCCCCTGAAGTCTACAAGTTTACTTTAGTTTGTATTTCGTCCTACCCAGGTACATCATCAAGAAAACCTCCTGCTTCTTTAATTCTAATACTCGATAAATGATAAAACAATAATTTTAGTAATAGTTTTCCAGGGGGAACATGAAGTGCAAAGAAGTACAATTAAACTATACACTTTGACTGCAATTCTACCAAAAGTTTAGTGTCAAACAACCCATGCTTTATGGAAGCTTGGAAGAGCCCGGTTGTTGTCCAGATGTAGTCCAGTCAGAGGAGAATTCCAAAAAAATGCAAGCGTTGCCAAACTGCGAGGGTGTTACTCATTGATATACACAGCACATGCAACTGCTCCATGGCAGTAAAGGCCTTCTAGGAGGATCTGGACTGGTCTCTTTAATTTACAACAGAACCAAAGTACTGCTCAATGCAATCAGAAATTTGGAAAAAGAAAACCATAAAGCTGATTAGCACATCCTGGAGAAGGTTAATCTACCTGGCTGAAGAAAGACAGAGAAAAAAAATACAGAGGTACTGTGGGAGCACGTACTCCTTGATCCCGCTCAACTATGCCAGCTGTGGGAGCACAGCTCCGTGGACTCCGGGTATTAGATGGAGACGTGAGAAGTCATAGGCACATATAGGAGAGACTTTATTGTAGACCAAGTAGCTATCGCTACTCCAGGAGCCATCAGACAAAGTAGTTCTTCAATGTAGCCCCACAAAAGCCGCCGCACAAAGAGGTCCCCAACTGGCTGGTCAGTGGCAACTTATATACAGGTTCAAACAAAGAGGCCTCATGTCAGTCAGTGATTCTTGTGTTACATTAATGTAAACAGGTTACATCCTCGCCTGCGTATGGCCAATTGGCCTTGATTATTCGGCCCATTAGGGTTCCCACATATACCTTTCTGGTTAATGCAAAATTGGCAGTCACTCTGGACAGGAAATGAGAAAAAGCCCTAAAATTGGCTTTGAGCCTTAGGATCTTTTGAATGGCAGTTATCTTATCAGGGTTAGATTATTTTTTTTTTCATTCTTCCTCTTGAAATAGTAACATAGAAAAAGCATTTAAAAATGAGCTAGAGAATATTCATTTGGTTGTATTCATATGGGTCCAATTAAGCATAAACACATTTTTAATCCTCACCAAGGATGAGAGAGAGAGAGAGAGAGAGAGAGAGAGAGAGAGAGAGAGAGATATCAGTTGCCTTTTGTATGCTCCCTGACTGCAGTTCAAACCCGCAACACAGGTATGTGCCCTGACTGGGAATCAACCCATAGCCTTTCCGTGCAGTGTGGGAGACAATGTTCAACCAACTGAGCCACTCTGGACGGGCAGCATAGACACAATTTTAACCATAAATACATAGGTAAAAATAGGAATCTGAGAGTGGGGAGGCTTTTACCCTAAAGACTCCTATGAGCAAAAAGGGGTGAGGGCAGAAAGCAGTAATAAGTTGAAGAGGTTGCTAAAAGTAGTTTGCAAATTCATCAATTGGTCCTGGTTTGAGAATATTTTCAAGAATAAAGGCATTAAAGATACACATCTCCTCCCCCACTCCCTTTGAACAACACACCATAAATTTTATAAGGTAGTAATCATGCCTATATTTTAAACTATCAGAGAGCTAATTTTTAGGCTTAGAAAACTGACTTCTGGAGGATGAAGAAAGTAAGAGGTGTAATCTTGAAATGAGTGAAAGGAATAAGCCCTACATAAATATGACAGAAATAGAAAGCAGGCTGAACCAACCAATCAATCAATCAATCAGAAAGATAGAGACTTCCCTGGAATGATAGACTGAAATTAAAATGAAATTTAATCAACGTCTTCCCTTGAGACAAACTTTGTTGTCCCAGCCCTTCCAGTGTGATGATTAGTTGACTTTATTTTCATTTTTAAAATTTATTGATTTTGAGAGAGAAAGAGAGAGAGAAGCATTGATGTGCTGTTCCGCTTATTTATGCATTTATCGGTTGCTTCTTGTATGTGCTCTGACCAGAGATTAAGCCTGAAACATTGACATATTGGGACAACTCTCTAACCAACTGAGCTACCCGGCCAGGGCCTGACTAGTTGACTTTTAAATTAGTTTCTGCTGGTAAGGTAAAAAAAAAAGTGACTAGCAGGAGAATCCATCTGGTTCTGCTTGACATGTATATAGGTTAACCCAGCAATACTATGCCACCTGATTAACCTAACTTATTTTCATAAAAAATTGGGGGCCTTCATGTCAGGGAGGCAAGACAGAGCAGATGATTTTCTGCTTTGGGCCTGTGGCTATATGTGCAGGGGCCATTCCTCATAAAGCAGCAAAACCCTCCTTAGCCTCACTGTCCAGAGGCCAGGGACACTGAGAGCACCCGGGTATACCCTGACCCTGCCCGAAAGGGAGAAAGAGCACTTTACAAAGGTTTTCTAGACCCTTCTAAACATTTTAATGGTTTCCAAATTCCATCCTAATTTAACTGTTGCAGAAGAAAACATAATTACTATATTATATAGGGTTATAAAATAAAGATTTTTTAATACAGGATATTTTAAGTAAATCCTCTGAGTTGTTACATACCTTTGAATGAAATGTGTAATCAATTAAATATTAGTAAAAAGCTCCAATATGTTACTTTATTTAAATTTCTTATTGACCTGTTTAGTCACCTTTGGAAATAATTTTAATGCAAGTAACTCAATATGAAGCTAAATCCTGTGAAACAACTTATTTAAATTTGACATAAGCAACTTAGAACTTGATGGAGAAATAATTATAAAAATATTTCTATCTCTGTCTTCATGTCTTCAAATATTACATATAAATATCATTATTGATTTAAAAAATAGGCATATAATTTGATGTGACACTAGAATGTATCCTGGAGTGAAGAAAATTAAATGTAATCCAAGTGTATCTTTTGAGCCAGTTTTGCTTAATAATATCTGTACATATCTAATGCAAATTTTCACCTCTCTTCTTTATTTAAACTTTCCAAGATATGTTTGTATGCTATAGGATGGGCTGAATCTTTTCAATCTTAAGTTAAAATAAATGGAAACACTTTTGTATTTAAACAAACTTTTTCTCATTCCTAGCCGAAAAAAAAAAGGAAATGATTTAACTAAGCAGTGGATGACAGATATAGAACATGAAACACGACCAGATAACACCAGCCCATGGTGATCCGCTGTAGCTCACACTCAGGATTGTTTGGAGAATTGTGTGCTTCCGTTGTCTGAGTATAAACTCTGCTGTATTTCTTCATGTAAGGGAAGAAAGGCCTGGAAGCTAGCAAGAGAGGTGTGTTTGTCTCCTTGTGCGTTCATTTTTTTGTTTTTCACACAAAGAAATCTCCTCATTTGAAAGCAAATAAGACAACAAAAAAAAGTTGGTTACTAGAACCTGATGAAAGTATCCTCATTGTAAATAAACCATGCTTTCGCTGATTATGCTAATAATGTATCCTTTATTTTTCTTTCTTCCTTTCTCCATTACTCCTCTCTTCCTTTCCTTTCATCCTTTATTTCTTCCTCTCTGTCCCTGTCTCTCTCTCTTCATCTCCATCTCAACTTTTTTCTTTTGTCTTTCCTGAAATATTTCCAACAGGTTAAGAACAATTCTTTATCTGTCGTAATAATTTAAAGTTGGCACATTCATAAAGAACAGCAGCACAGTTATAAGCTTAGGTTTAAATTAAAGAGGAAAGCAGATTAACCCATGAAGTATTGGTGGGAGGCGAGAAGATTTATTTTCTGCTTCTTTACAGATAACTATCTCAAAAGTTCATGAAATTTGAAAATTAAGTTCATAGATCTATTTTATTACTGTTGTTATATACTCATTAGGAATCAATGTTTTCAATATGTATATTGTAATTTTATTTAATGTTTTATTATTTTTGAAACTTGGAACAATAATGTAATAACAATAAGGAAATGATTAAGGAATCACCAAGCAGGGTATATTGAGAACATTCTATTAATTAAAGTTAGATATTATACACTACTAGAGGCCCCATGCACGAAATTCTGCAAAGGTAGGTCTTCCTTCCCCATATTTTGAATTTGATTTTCATTCATTTGCAACTAACAGAATTCCAAGTGATAGATTTGATTATTTACACCATGAGTGGGGCTGTATAAGGCCCAATATATCATTTGGTCTGGCCCTGCCAAGGCATTCCGGGTTAGTTAATTAAATGTGTGACCAAATATAGCAGGCCAGTTTTTAAGTTGATAATTTTGTATGGCCCTCGAATGATGTTATAAATATCCAAATGACCCTTAGTAGAAAAAAAGGTTCCCCATGCCTGATTTACACAATCCAGATGATTAGCTTTGGATTGATTCATTCTGCTTCATATCAATCAAGGATTGTGAGGTATGAACAATAGCAATTTGGACCTTCATAATACTCTTTTCTTTTAAACACTGAAAAAAAAAATTTGCTACTGTTTCATTGATAATATTTCAGTACTATATTTGGTACTTTGATTTTCAAACTTGTAATCAATTTGGGGGAGGGAAGGATTTTTTTTTAAGAAACAAGGTAAAGAAACATGGTTTTTAGTTTTTGATATGATTTTGCCTCTTGAAATGTGGTGACTAACAACTACTACTGGGCCTTTCCTCCAGTGTTCCCTTCCATATAAAGGGACTTCCAATGTAATTGATGAACCACATAACCTTTTCATAGGCAGAAATGAATCCTACATTGTCCAACATTCTTTTATACAAGGCCTCAATTTGGCCTTTTAAAGATTATTCCAAAAGTTTTTAGTCATTTTTTTCTCAACAAGGTTAACACAGTATATTAAAATAAAGAAAAGCATCAATGATACATTTATCTAACCAAATATAGTGCCAAATTACTGTATTTACTGTATTAAGTATACTAGTAACTTTTAAAGATTGAATTTAACTATATGGCAGATAAATTCTGCATTATCCAGACATAGCCATAATTTTTCTATTTGATTTTCTTCTTTGCTTTTTGGAAATGTCAGAGTCAAATGCCTGTTTCAACTTTCCGTTTTTATTTCTCCTTAAGAAAAAGTGAGCTTTTAACCTGGATTGATTTACAAATGAAATTCAAATAGAGGAAGCATTTTTTTTTAAATCTCCACTCTACAACAATATTCCCATTTGATTTAAATAGATTTTACTATTTAGTTGATATTCATGTAACTGGTTATTATAATATATGAATGTACAGAAATATTATGTTGCTTTCACCTACGTTTATTGAGCTAAGACATTCAGGAAGGACATTTCATTTACATTTTTATTATTATGTCTTTAAATCTATTACTTAATAGGAACTTTTAAACTAATCACTAGTCTTCAGAATCACCTCTTGTTTATACATTTCTCCTCAACAGCTTTCTTTTCACAGGCCTCTGATGCTTTTGGCTTTCATTTGTGAAGTTTAAAAGAACTATTTTTCCTCCTCTAGAACTGTTCTGCTTAGCTAAAGCATTACAAATTTAAATGTTTTAAAAATTTTCTTTTCATGTGGAGACTTCTAAAATTGCCAAAAGATGTATTCTTAAATGCACAGTTAATATATAAATTAATATAAGATTAATATTAAAAGACAAACACAAAAATAACTAGGATATAGTTTCCTATATTCACAAAATCCACTCTAATAGGAAAGGGCCACACATCTCATATCTCATGGAGTGAGAGCAGGATTGGTACCACATTGTCAGTTTCCTATCCCTGATATTTCAATCAAAAGTAGTTAGTAGGCTTCTATTTTATATGTTGGGTTTCTGCCTGAGGTTTTGTTTGATTAAAGGTAGAGTAGGTAGAGTTGATGGAAGAGTAGATAGATAGATGATAGATAGATAGATAGATAGATAGATAGATAGATGATAGATAGAAAGAATAAAGTTCTTGATGTAATTGCAATGTTAGAAAAATTCTAAGGGCAATGTCTTTAATTCAAAAATTACTGATTCTAAGGCTTCTTGTTTTTCTTCTCAGCTATTAACACAAAACTGTGCATATTATAGGATCCTATATAATAAAAGCCTAATATGCAAATTGTCCCCTGGGGCAGTTCGTTTGACGAGTTGTTCGACCAGGAAACCAGGAGTTTGACCACTCGCTATGGCATGTGCTGACCACCAGGGGGCGGCATGAACATGGTAGGCGTCAGCGATGCAGCGCACAGGCGAGGGGCTACAACCTCTTGCAGGCTACTTGGGGGTGGGGGTGGGGGTGATGGGGACGGAGGTGCAGTGAGAAGGTGGGGTGACTGCCAAGCTCGCTCTCACTCCCTGTTACCCTCCCCCGGGATGCCAGAGCTCATGTGCCAGGGAAGCCCCCATGCTCAGGTGCCGGGCACCTGTGAGGAGCCCGACCCACACAGCCTCTTCCGGGTGAGCCAGGCTGCAGCCTCTGGGATTGCAGGGGCCGGTTGGGCTCCCTGTGGGTTCGCACAGGAGCCAGTTTGCAAGGCTGGCTGGGAGAGAGCATGCTGCCCGCCCATATGTCTAGAGTAGGTGTTCTATAAATATCAGTGGAATAAATATACACACTTCACAACTTCATTTCCATTACATGGCTGCATTTGGATACTCATATCCCCTTGCCTGGAATATTCCCCTTTTATTTCTCACTTAGATAACTCTTCTGTTCATCCTGCAATCCATGGCTCAAATGTCATTTCCTCAATGAGAGACTATCTCTGAAATCCTATTTCCACAAATTGTTCTCTTTTGCAGAACTTTTGCTTTATGGAACTATCAGAATTTGTAAAAATATATTAAGTGGCTTTACTTATTTTATGTCCTCTTTCCCATGTATAATGCAAGCCCTGACAGAGTTGGTGTGTGTGTGTGTGTGTGTGTGTGTATGTGTGTGTGTGTGTGTGTTTTCCCAGGATTTAGCCCAGTATAGAACTCATAGTTGCTTTTATTATATATGTTTCTGTATGAATGAAATCAATAAAACAAGTGATTTAGAAAGGTAAATGAGGAGCTTTCTGATTTAAGCCATATTGTGCTTTCATAGCAATCCCTTCAGCACTCTTCATTAAGCATAAAAGAGAAAAAGAAAAGCTTTTGTGCACATAGCTAATGCATCCTTTAGACCTTCTCAGAAATGAAAAACCAAGGTCAAAAACAGGAGAGAATGTATTATCGAGGAATGGTTTTGAGAACCTTTCATAACCTTTCTTTACAAGGAACCAGCTGCCTTACTCAAGAATGACAATAAGATATAAATAATAAAATGATTCCTATTTACTTTACCTTTTAGTTACTATCAAGGAACATAATGGCTCAACATCAGTGGTTTTTATCAGACCCCTTTCATGTTAATGCAAAACTGGGTTTGTAACAAAGACTAACTTGTTGAAAGCAAATTTGGCCAGTCCCCAGTGTAGAGCTGTGGAAGGGTACCCCCACATGGCCCAGACAGGCAGGGAGAAATGTACCCTGAGAGAGAGACCCAAGCGCAGAGATAAGAAGAGGTGAAAGAATTTTGGGAAGACAGATAAAATGAGGACCTACCTATACTAGGCACTTTAGAGATGGTAATTTTAGCAAAGACTAAAGTCTATTTGCTCTTCTCTTTAATAGAAGCTTTTCAAAATTATGTGTTTGTTTGTTTTTGCTGAGCTCACTACAGCTTGGAAAAGACTACATTTTCGAGCCTTCTTTGCAATTAGGTGTGTAGTCACTGCTCTTATCTGGCCTTTGATATCTAAGTGGAACTTCTAGAAAAACGGTATAAAGGTGACAGTTGGGAAGAGGCCCCTTTTACCCCACTGAGTCTCCTGCTGCTTCTTGCCTGCACACCAGCCCTGGGTTGACTGCTTACTTCTAGTCCTTTGGAGTTCTTTTATGCAAAAGGCAAATGAACTTCTACTTTATTTATGCAGCTAAATATAATACTAACCAATACAATAATGGGGTCGGAGGAGGCAGGGTCTCTGATCTTCTGGAGCTTAAATGCTAGTCAGGAACTATTTGTATCTTTAGAATGAAAATTTCCTAGTTTAGTGAAAATTGGACCCATTAATTAGATAAAGAGTTAAAATCTATTGAGTAAAACTGGACATAAATACTCTGCTAAGCACTCTTAAGAAATGAGTCAGTCACTCAATCTTTCCATCCATGAACTCAAAATCTAATGCACAAAGAAAATACTTAATATCAATATACCCTTTTATTCTTTGAAGGCACAGATATCTTTCCTTTTTCCCAACACAGCCCAGATGCTCAGTTTAAACTGTACTTCATGTCCATGTTTGAAGAGTTATGATTCAATAAGTGTTGATATAATATACAATATTCTATCACATATTTTTGCTCAAATTTCCTTACACATTTAACTATGTTGATTGGGTTAATTCATAATATATAAGCTATTTATTTTTTTTACAAAATGTGCTCTGAAGTATAAACTACTTACAGAAAAGAGTCATACATCATTTGACTGAGGTTATTGCTGAATTTATCGGTTTTAGGTTTTTAATATTATTTTTTAAATGATTATAATGTCTTTGTAGTATAACTTGATATCTGGTATTATAATACCTCCAAGTAGCTAGTCAGGGTCTTTTTGTTTGTTTGTTTGTTTCCATGTAAATTTTTGAAGTATTTGTTCTAGATCTGTGAAATATATTACAAAGCCACTGTAATCAAAACAGCCTGGTACTGGCACAAGAATAGGCATATAGATCAATGGAACATAACCGAGAACCCAGAAATCTACCCAAGCTATTATGCTCAATTGATATTTGACAAAGGAGGCAAGAGCATACAATGGAGTAAAGACAGTCTCTACAATAAATGGTGCTGGGAAAATTGGACAGGTACATGAAAAAAATGAAACTAGACCACCGACTTATACCACACACAAGAATAAACTCAAAACGAATAAAAAACTTAAATGAATGTAAGTCATGAAACCATAAAAATACTAGAAGAAAATGAAAGTAGCAAAATCTCAGACATCTCACATAGCAAAATTTTCACCAATACATCACCTAGGGCAAGAGAAACAAAGGCAAAGATAATAACAATATTTTAAAATGAATTATAAATGTCATATGAAGAAATTTTTTCCTTTTCAGTAATAAAAAAATATACGAATATAATTTCTCTTCTTTTGTTATTTTGGATATTTACCTTTATTTTGTCCAACATGTTTTCTTATTTCTGGATGGGTTATAACATACCCTATAAGCTCCAAGGCTTTCTCAGTAAATTAAATGAATTAATTGAAAAGTCTTGAGAAAGAATACAATAAAACTCAGTACAGAAAATATAATAAAATTTACTTCTATTTCTCCCTCACTTTACTCACATATTTCTAGCTCACAAAGGATATAAAAATAGCTCACCTCAAATTATAGAATATTAGAATAGAAAGAGAACAACAACAAAAAATAAATCCTGTATGAAATTCAGATTTTTGTTGTAAAGCATGCAAGGGATCTAGAATCACGCAGTCCTAAATGTGTGTTCTTACTCAGCAATTTAATACTAATGGTAGAATGATTCGGAAAATTAAGTATCTGAGCTTAAATTTCTTCTATAAAATGGCAATATTAGTGCATGGTTAATAGAGTCCTTTTGATGTCTTTCTCCATCTCCAGTTTTCTTTCCTCTCTGTTGGTTCATTCTCCTTCTGTAATATAGTGGTAATGATGTCCACTACATCTACAGACTCTCCTAACATTACTAGGGAAAAGATAACTTTACTTTTCTAATTTTACTGAATTTTTAAAAAATTCAGTAGCATTGTTCTCATTAGGCTGGCTTAACTATGCGTCTACCTCAGATCCCATCTCTCTGTTTACTAGGGGAGTGAGTATTCTGATTAGGCTAGGCCAGATATGATTGGCATCAGCCCAACCAATAGGAACTAATATTGGAGCAAATTCAGTGTTCTAAAGAAATGTCAAATTCTGAAGGACTACAGGATAGAAAGTCCACTATGGTATTTGACTGTCCATACTTCAAACAATTCATCAGTTATTTTCAAAGTCAAAATAACTGATGCTATGTCCTTTACTACCTTGCTTTACCCTTTAACTTCTATGAAATTTCTTTTCTGACGGATGTCAGGGAACTTTCCTCTTGATTGATTTTCTACATGCTTTCTCTCTTATCCATCTAGTCCCCATTTTCTTCTTTAACTGTAAGTCCAAAATGTCAAGTTTATTTCCTGAAAGCAAACATGTGCTTTTAAATGCTTAATAATATGTACAGATTTTGATTGTACTGTATCAGAAAATTCAGTCTAATATTGAGTTAATTGATCACAGTGTACAACAGTAAATTGGTTATTTTTTATGCTGGTTTGGCTTCATTTAGAATCATTACAGCAGTTTTAGCCTTTTTAATAGGATCTACTTATGAAAATAGAAAAATACTAGGTACTGTCTTTAAACTCTCTTTTTCATCTGTTTTTATTTTATCAGGAACTATAACTCATCTCTTTCTTAATACTCCATTATTAGAATAACAAACTGTGTGAAACAAATTTGACTCAATGGCCATGCAAAAGCATCTGCATGTTTGCAATAGCTGCAAACTTACTTCTTTGAATGGGGTGTTCATATATTATCTTCTTAAATATTTAGATTTCTCTGTATTTTCAATTTCTAATTCCCCGGGCAAATAGAGATTTTACTAGTTTCTCCCTCCTTGATTTTATGAAATATTTTACCCTGATGATATCATTTCTTAAATAACTCTATCTTTTAGTGGTTTCTGTCCTTGGTGCTTGTCTTACTTTTTGTCCTATGATGTGCAATCGTTATCCTTTTCACAAAACAGGATGACAGCAAGTACAGTGGGGCCTTGACTTACGAGTGTCCCGACTAACGAGTTTTTCGAGATACGAGCCGTCTCTTGGCTGATTTTTTGCTTTGAGTTGCGAGATAAAATTCGAGCCAGCTTCAGATACCCCACCGCTAGTTGGCTCAGTGAACGTCAGTGAATGCCACAACATCAGCCCAGCATCACGTGTCTCACTCGTTCACTGTTGATTTGACATACGAGTAATGTGAGTCACGAGCTCCATCACGGAACGAATTAAACTCGTAAGTCAAGGACCCACTGTACCTCAAATCACACAATATCTATTATTTTATTAATATATTAGGGCTCTAAATAGAGGTCAATATTCCTTTTCTTAATCCCAAGATTACCTATTAACACATTCAGTAAACATTTGAGGGGAGCAAAGTGCTAGTATACACAAAGCATATACTGAGTGAACTGAATACAAATAACAGGTTTGTCCACATTCTATTTAGAGCAGAAAACGCCTTTGAGGAGTCTACCTGTAGTAGCAGTAGTGGGTATTGCAGCCTAAAAACAGTTTCTCCTACATAATGGAGAAACATATAGCATGGCTCCAGCAAACATCACTATCATATGTTTGATTTGGGGGAAAAATATATGAACATACATTTGCAAAACTATGGTAGAGGGCTGAATAAAGTTAGTGCAAAAACAAACAAACACAACCACCAGTATACATTTGTTCAAATAAGAAATGGGCCAAATACAAGCTTAAAATATCAAGGAAAACTCCAAGGAAGTATGGGCTTATGGCTGAAATCCTGTGAAATGGGTAGAATTAAAAAGCAGAGCTTGAAATGGAATGTGAAGAATGGAAGTTAGTGGAATGAAAAAAGGCACACACCCAATAAGATTTATATAACACATGGGACAATAACAGAGTTGATAAGAACAGGAAGTAAAATTTTAAAACTTTGATTTATTTCCATTCCCTGCCTCCATTATAAATGATCAATGCCATAGATTGTATTATTGTTCAAAATATAATCTCTCCCAAACTGGGTGCACACTATACTTTCCAGTCCCATTTATATCATACTTGGCTTTGTGAATTATGGTACATCTCCAAACAGTTGAGTTCAGAGTGGATCCTATGAATTGGTTTAGTCAGTGACTTGGGAACAGAAGTGAATAAGTAATTTCCAAGTTAAAGCTTAAGAGTGAGTTTGGCTTTGTCATGTTTCTTTTACAACTCTCCTAAAAGGTTAGCAGGACCTCAAGTACAGGCTGCTTTGTCATCAAATGACATAGAGCAGAGTTGTAGCAGACCAACAGTAGACATAAACTATGAAAAATAAGGCTTTGTGGTTGTAAGCCACAGATTTTTGGGGAGGTTGCATGTTAGCCTAAAGTGATTGTTAGAAATTTATAAGAGATTCTTCAAGAAGGAAGAGGCTTGTGTGTGAAATCTTAAGTCATAGATAATATTTCAACAAATAGAAAATATAAGATAATTTGATAAAATAAGAAAATGAAAACAGCAAACACCTGTATTATTTTTACTATAGCAAGTAATACCGTTTAATAACATATATTTTCTCATTCCTTAATTTGTCTTTATCTATTTATGAATAATATTTGAGCTAAAAATCTTATTTAAAAATGATAAGTATTAACATTCTTCCTATCCAAATGTTTGATAACCTTAGATTTTAATAAAAAACTGCTCACTATCGATAATTATTCATAAGTTATTCATTCTGCAATTTGAAGAAAAGGATGTAAAAGTGTTTGCAAGTGGCTTACTAAAGATGAATCATACACTTGAGAGCAACAAAGTTTTTAACCATATGGGTAGAAAAGAAGATAATTATTTTAAAATGGTTGTGAAGGAAATTAGTCATGGTGTGATTCAGTAAAAAGAAACAGTCCAAGTGTTTAAAAAAACCCCAAATATATAATCTCAGTGCTCTGATGCTGTGGATCTCTCAAAAAATATTTTTCTTTTATATTATTTCAATTATAAAAAATCATTCCATGGTTATAAAAACACATTAAAGAGGAAAATAGGGTATAGAGCACAAAGCAAAATTTAACCAACTTGCAGCACCCTGCACCAGGACATCCACAAGCCTTTCCACTGCCCCTCCCACAATGTAAACGCTGTTGTATTCCCGCCTGGTCCCGAGTCAGGACACAATCCTAAGGAGAAATCAGCCTGAAGGCAAAGCTGTGCCTTAGCCCTGGCAGGATAGCGGAACCAGAAGTTACTGTTAACTGGGCCCAGACTATGTACTATGTGCAGTTCCTTTAAAAGGACCCAAGTTATCAAACAGAGGGACATTGCTGGGTGACTGCCAACAGCCTTTTCTTAATTATACAGAATTTAAGATAGAATATACTATGTGGATCTTTACATAAAACCATTAGGTAACAATTGGAAGTGTTTGCAATTATAGTTTCACTAAACATTTATGAAAAGTAATATATTCACATCATATTATCCAGAATATTGCCTTTTCAAGAGTAGAATTATCTTTCTCCACTCCTGGAATTCAGACTGCCTTGTGAATTATTTCGGGCAATAAGAATGAAGCAGAAATGATATTGATCTAGTTCTGAGACAGGCCTTCATGATGTTCTTTTTCTTTGAAATCCTGATGCACTACAATGTGAACAAGGTTGGACTCCCCAGAATAAAAAAAAATCATTCTTTTTTATGGCCAAGGACATAAAGAAGGCCAATAAACATATGAAAAGTTGCTCAACATCACTAATCATCAGAGAAATGCAAATCAAAACCACAATGAGATAACACCTTACACCTATCAGAAAAGCTATCATCAATCCTATATAATAAAAGCCTAATATGCAAAGCACCCAAACAACGGTGGAACAACCTGTGAAACAACTGGTTGCTATGACATGCACTGATCATCAGGGGGCAGATGCTCAACACAGAAGCTGCCCCCAGCCCACAGGCCCCAGGCCAGCCAAGGTGGGTGCCAGCGAGTGGGCGGTGCCAGGCCAGCCAAGGCAGGTGCCAGCAGGGGACCACAATCACCCCGCTGGTCCCCCACAAATCTGCCCTGATCACTGACCAGGTCTAGGGACCCTACCCATGCACAAATTTTGTGCATCGGGCCTCTAGTAAATTAATAAACAAGGTTGGAGATATTGTGGAGAAAAGGTAACTCTAGTTTGCTGTTGGTAGGAATACACATTTGTGCAACCACTATAGAAAACAGTGTGCAGGTTCCTCAAAAAGTTAAAAATGGAACTGCCTAATAACCCAGTGATCCCACTTCTGGGAATATATATCCGAAGAAACCCAAAACACTAATTCAAAAGAATATATGCACCCCTATGTTCACTGCAGTGTTATTTACAATAGGCATGCTATAGAAGCAACCCAAGTGTCCATCAATAGACAAATAGATAAAAAAATTTGGTTGTGTAGCCTGGCTGGGATAACCCAGTTGGTTGAGAGTCATTCCATGCACCATGAGGTAACGGATTTGATTCCCAGTCAGGGCACATGCCTGGATTGCGGGTTCCATTCCCAGTAAGGGACATACATGAGGCAGCCAATTGATGTTCTCTCTCATCGATGTTCCTCTCTCTCCCTTTCCCTTCCTCTCTCAGAAACAATAAAAAACATTTTTTTAAAGTGATGGGAAATATATATAGTGGAATATTACTTGGCCATGAAAAAGAATGAAATCTTACCTTTTGAAATAGCATGGATGGACCTAGAGCGTATTATGCTAAATGGGAAAAAAAAGTTGTGGTACATACATGTAAATTATTAATGTTTTTAAGTCATTACATTTTGGGATAATTGTTATATAAGAAATGTTATCGGATACAGTTATAAGACAAATATCTGGAGTTACATTATAACTCCATTACAGTTCTCATAGAATCTGTTTGAACATTGATAAAACTATCATTTTTGGATTATGGTAAATCATAATTTTAAAAAGTATAACAGAATTGCAGAACTTTCAATAATTCCTGACTTATTGAAGTTGGATGTTGCCCTGGGTAAAGTAATAAAAATAACTGTTAAAAGACAGTTATATGTATATTTGTTAGTTGTATAAATAACCATTATCTCTGCAGTATAATAACCATTATCTCTGCAGTGATGTATAGCATTATCTCTTTCTCTTTGGGCTATCACACTTTGAAGCCATGTCAGATGGCAGATTTCTTACCTTTCCACTTTCACTTCCTGTCTCTCATCAGTATATTTTGGATAATTCATGAGGTGTTACATCGTTTCACTAGTTTTCAGTTTATAATATTGATTTACAAGAATCAGTTCCCAAAGATATCAAAATATTTGTTAGTTCACATTTATTTAAGGAAAGATAATTACACTCAGTGCATTAATATATGACATTTGAAAATCCTGAGAACGATTTTTCAATAGACTTTCATGCAGTAATTAAACATCATAATGTAGTCAATGACATGGTATATTCCAGCGGACAGAAAATATCAAGTCAACATGTTTAAGTTCCTCACACACTACTCAGGAACCTTATCCAGTTGGTCTGACCAATCGTTATCTGTTTAATAAAACTTCCTAAACAACTCCTTAATATTTAAAAAGCTATCCAAATTATAAACTTCCAACAGCAGAATCTAAATGTCATTTATGCATAATTCAAAAGAACTTTGTGAAAAACAATCTCTGGATTGCAATTGCTCTCTAATCCACCTCTTTAATTTCTACATAAGAATTCAATACCAGTGCAATTCAAATCAATTCATTCATGGTTGATGTTAAAATTCCCTCTATAAGGATGGTATGGCAGGAACAAAACTATGAATTTAACAAAGGGGGGAGGGATTGTAGAAGGTGAGAATTGTTTTCTGTAAGCAAGTTGCACAATTTTCACATTATTTGGTGGTTGCTGACAGTATAAGTATAATCAAATTCTTAAATTATATCTTTGAATCTTTTTCAATGGTTTAAAATAATTCTTTGCTCAACACTGATGCTGTTCACTATTAAAATCTAATATGATTTGTTTTTATCTGAATTGACTTGGCTCTTAAGATAAGTAAAATTCTTGAGCTGTCATGGACCCCCAAATAACTGGAAAATGAAAATTATCTTATTTCATCAACAATCTCTTTACTTATCTTGTTTATATATTGAGCATTAGTTGTTGTATACGTTTAACGAATGTTGCTCACAGGATTGAGGTGAAGTTTATTCATGTGTAGTCAAGGTATTACCACATAAACTAAAAATAGTAATAAAATATATCCTTGTGATATCATCAAGATGAGTTTTTGCTTGATAAAACATAGTTATCATAAAGATAAATTATGAAAATAGACAAGGTGAATAGTCAACTTATTTGGAATTTTGAACTATGTTCTATATAAGTCCAAAATGGAGTCACTATGATTAATGTCGCCTCAATGAATACAAAAATGAATAAATAATTACCCTCCACTTATTTTAAAGTATTACCTTCAGTATATAATTCACATGAGTTACATTCAATTCACAGTAATGTGAAGAGCTTAGTTTAAACTGACAAAGGACAGGAAATTCGGAGTCAAAGCTGAAACTATCTTGAAGTGTTGGTCTCAGAACACATATGGTAAAAACTACCTAAAGTATGAATTCACATATGGTAGGTCTTTGAATGGGTTTCATTTCCCTGAGGAAAGGGAGTTTCCTGTGAGATAAAAGGAAGAAGCTCCTATATTATGCTTATTTGAAAAATGGTTATGTGTGAAATTTAAATGCATAATGTATACCATACACATCTAAAGATTCCTGTTATCCAATGGCATGCAAGCATGAACAGAAGTTAGCAATATTCTCTAATCTCAGCTGTCAGTTCACTAAAATGTGCTATAAAAAGCAGAAAAGTATGGATGACTCAGCATAATCTGTCACTATGACTTGAAAAACAACCAGGACCCACAGAGAAAAGTAAGTACATGTTATTTCATTTCCAGTATTTAAATGGACTTGGGATACTTCCTAGCCTACAGTTTTATTGTGGAGGATAAACTTGTGAAGTTTTGTGAAAGTTCAAAATATTGTTAAACTTTAGATATTTTGTAAATTATTTTAATATATAATCTATAGTTTAAAAATATATAATACCAAATATTTAATGCATATTTTAGTTATATAAATATTTATTGTTTTGATTTTTCAAATGGAAGTTTTAGAGAAATGTTAAAGTTATAATAGCTGAGTATATGATATATATGCAAAACATTTTTGAATATGTCAGTTGATAATGAATACAGTAATTTTTCAAGAGTATTATACAATCAGAACATTCATATCCTTTGTTAACATTAAACTAGAAGAGTTTAAGGAAATCTAATTTAAATACCAATAAAGAGGTAAACCATGATCAAAATGTTCAAATGTATGGGAGCCAGTATAATTTTTTTTGTACTACACAATATATAATGGAATAGGGAAAAGGTTGACTTTTGAAATAAGAAACATCCATTTATTAATGTACATGATGTGCATCTAGCTCTATAAATTAGCATAAGCTTGAAGACCCATTACCTGGGAAACAAATAAACTAGGTCTAAAAGGAATCTGTGCAATTAAAAACATTATTGACAATAAAACATGAAGTTCTAATATGTGTAATTAATTTGTGAAGGTTATTAAAGACATTTCTAATTAGATACACAAAAATACCTGTCAGTGGTTACATAGTAAGAGGCTAGTCAAATGTTGATGAACTTTATATTCTAATTTCAGGTTTAACAAAATTAGATAATAATAAAGAATTGGAAGTCTCTAAGTAACTAGAGATTATAGTTCATGGTCACAAATATATTAAAAGATTCTGGAATCAATAAACTATTTTCAGCAAAATTAATTTGATGGCAAAATGAAAGTTTCAGATGTGACCTAAAGAATCATTGGATTGTTGAGCAGAAAAGATCTTGGCCTGATTTCTTCTATGCATAGATGCAGAGTGTGGGCCCAGAAAAGTTAAGAAACATATCCAAATCTCTACACTACTGAGCAGCAGAGCTATACCTAGAACTGTTTTCCACTTTACCCAGAGACAATTTTTAGAAAACTTAAAACATCAAGTTACTCCAGTTTTCCCAGTCACATGAATTGTGGGTAAATAAATCCATTATAGCATTCAACACACATTTACTGCCCTCTATGTTCTAGGCACAGCATTGTGCTAGGTACAGGACAGTGAGCAAAACAAATACAGCATGTGCACATGCAATTTAATGACTGTGTCACTTCATCTTAATGCCCAGACTGGTTTATACTTTTCAGTTCCTCTAGAAGATAACAACAATGAAGACAGAAGACTTCTAGGATAAGAGGCTACTCACATTAATTTAGGAATATGTGTGAGAGTAAGAATGTATGTATGTGTACGTGTCTGTTTGCCTGTGTGTAGGAGTGGGATAATACTTTAACACTTCTGGAGTCATCTTGGGAATAATGTATTGCCTATGATCACTGTAGCAAGGTATCTTTGGCAGAGGTATATTCAACTTAGGTTGAGTGCCAATCCTGGGTGTGTTATTGTCCAGTTCTGCTGGATGTTAACTTTCCTTGCTGTTAAGAACAAAGCTACCAGGAAAAATTTTATTTGTCCATTTAGAATCAACAAATTCACCAATGCTATTCATGCAATAGATGACCAGAAAAAATTCCTCATTTTTCTTATTTCAAACAAACCAAAACAAAAAATAACCTTAACAGAAAATACTAAAAAAGAAAAAAGAAAAAAAGGCTTCAGACATTCATCAGCATAGAATATTTGTTTTAAAATGACTTTTATAAAAATTAAGTTCATTGGATATAATTTTTAGTATTGTTTTTGGTTGTTTATTTTGGTGAAATAAAACAAATATTCAATCTCCAGTTGAGTTGCTTTATATATCTCTGCTGAGAATATTTGTTATATTCTCCTTTGTACATTGTCCCCCCCTTATTTGGGGTGTGTACATTCTAAGACCCTCCTTGGATGCCTGAAACTGTGGATGGTACCAAACCCTGTATATACTATGTTTCCTCCTCTACATACATAACTATTATAGTTTAATTTATAAATTAGGCACAAAAGAGATTAATAATAACTGATAATAAAATAGAACAATTTTAACAATACACTAATAAAAGTTATATGAACGTTCTCTCTCTCTCTCTCTCTCTCTCAACCAAGACAGCTACTAAGTGACTAGGGGAGGTAGTATTTACATCATGGATACCCTGGACAAAGGGGTGGTTCACTTCCCTGGCAAGCAATTGAAAGCTTATGAGTTGTTTATTTTTGGAGTTTTCCACTTAATATTTTCAAAACACAGTTGACTGCAGGTAACTGAAACCAAGAAAAGCAAAACTGCAGCTAAGGGGAACTACCGTATTAACTGTGACCCACTAAAACCATTTTTAGACCAAAAGGTAGTAAATTTGATTTTTACTCTACTTCCTGTGGCCAAAATCATAGGCATGTCACTGGGTAACTGACAGGTCTTCCATTCAGAAGCAGTATTCCTTGCTATAGCCAAGTTTGTTAGGAGATTTTTATCGATGATGATAATACCCAAAATTAACTGACCAACTTTGCTATGACAGGTTCATTTGGGTAAGTTCTGAAACCAGAAAATAATTAGACCCAAGTAAAATGTTTTGCATGTAATTGATGAAAAATAATTTTATATGGTCATTATATAGTATAGTTATCACTCAAGTCAAGAAATTATATCATATTTATGCTCCATTAAAAAAATAAAACATCTTTACTATGTTACATTGCTGTAAATGTTGGAGACATTATTTGAATGTGCTACCATGGAATGACATAAATATACTCAGTGCATTTATTTGATTGATTGCACATCACACATTTAAATAAACATGTATGACACGATCTCATATTCAGATAAACACACTGCATTTATTTAAATGTCTTCACATTCATTTTGGATTGAACATTCAAATGCATTTAAATCAGTCACAGAACTGACTCACTGATGCATTGTTAAAAGTTGAACATGATGCTTGCTAATACTTGTCTGTTAGTTTTGCAAACTGCCCGTTTACCCAAGGCTGTTATAAATGCGAAGGACCAAGCCTAGCTAGAGGTAAGTATGGAAAGAATGTGCTATGAGATATCTCAGTGGGACTATGTTTGAAATATTGTATAATGCAGAATAACATATCAGTCATTTCCAAAGAACCTAAAATTAATAAAATTAACTTTATTAAAATTCCCACAGAGTATGCAAACTAAGTACTGTAATACAAGAATCAGCTTTTGTAAAAACATATGCTTCCTTAAGACATACCTAGCAAGCTTAAGTAACAGTACTTCACTTAACTTATGAGGCTCCTGACTAAATTAATACCTTCCACAGCAGCCCCTACATATATATGAAAAGAGTAGACCACGAAATAGTGTGAGTGAAAAGCAAGTTGATCTAATTAGCCTCCAAGGTCTAGAACAGTGATGGCGAACCTTTTGAGCTCGGTGTGTCAGCATTTTGAAAACCCTAACTTAACTCTGGTGCCGTGTCACATATAGAAATTTTTTGATATTTGCAACCATAGTAAAACAAAGACTTATATTTTTGATATTTATTTTATATATTTAAATGCCATTTAACAAAAAAAAATCAACCAAAAAAATGAGTTCGCGTGTCATAGGTTCGCCATCACTGCTCTAGAGTATAGATCCTGGGGAGGAAAAAAAGACTGAGTCTCCCGTTAAGTGGCGTTGTCAGATTTAGCAAATAGTAAATACATATGCCCAGTTAAATTTTGGATAACAAAGTTTGATTCTTTTTAGTTCAGAGGTGCAAGTGTATCCCATACAAAATTTTATAAACTTATCCTAAAATGATTTGCTATTGATCTGAAATGCAAATTTCAATATAACTGGGCACCCTGTATTTTATCTGGAAACTTTGCCCTTATTGAAAAGGGAGAGGAAAATTGCCCTTATTGAAAAGGGAGAGGAAAATTACTTTTCTAATTATTCGTTGATAATTCTGCAGGAGTGAGAGAGAGAGAAAGCAATTAATGTTTCAAACACTCTTTATTACAACTGATGATGAAATTGATTGTGTAATTTGTCTCACTTTCCTCTTTGTTTTGGTGGTTGTAAATGCACTTTTTACTCCAAGCTACCAATGTGCTCATGGATTGCTATCGCAGTATTTGCTCCAGTCTCCGTTTGTAAGGGTTTCTACAGGACAAATGAGAAAGCAGTATTCTGAGTGTAAAGGGAGAACAGAGCCATTGCCACATTCATTAGCCCTGCGGTTGTTAGTTAGATATCAAGAGTAAAATCAATAGTAGCATATGTTAAGCACTGGTAGCTGCCTCCCCCTCCTCCTCCTCCTCTATCTCTTCTTCCTCCTTCTCTTTCTCCTTTTTAATTTTTCATCTTACTGTCATTGTATATATCATACTAGTGCCCTGGTGCATGGATTCGTGCACATTGAAAGGAAATAAATTAGAAGGTGGCTGGCAGGGTGGGACTGGGCAAGACAGGCTGGACATGCCCTGGAGCCAACCTCCTGTGGTCCCTCCCTGGCCAGCTGCACCTGGGGCAGCACCATGGCTCGAAGGGCGTCTGCGGAGTGAGCAGGATCTCTCCAGCAGGTGGGGTCCCTCGGCCTGGCCTGTGGGGATCAGGCTGAAACTGGCTCTCCAACATCCCCCAAGGGGTCCCGGATTGCGAGAGGGCTGTTCTCAGGTGACACACGCCAGAATCGGGCTCCCTCCTCTATGGTTCTGGGGCGCATCACCCAAGAACCGCTGTTGCCAAGTCACTACAGCTCGGCAGCTCCTGCATTGAGCATCTGCCCCCTGGTGGTCAGTGCATGTCATACCTACCAGCCAGTTGGTCGGTCAGACAGTCACTTAGCCTTTTATATATATAGATCACCACTGATCATCAATCATCATCATCATCATCTCTAAGTTTTATTATACCACCTGAGGAAATGAGAACTAAACACAAAAGAAGCAATAATCTTCTCTGGCCCCTGGATCTGCCAAAGAGGAATCATTTGCTTTTCTACACTCACAGAGACCATTGCAAAACATATCTTTCCACACTTCTCCAAACAACAGTGAGGGCCTCACTAGCCTGCAGGTAGAGCGCACTCTCCACACCATGATGCGTGCTCCGGCATTGCAGCAGATCCCTAAAGGAGTGACTGCTACCGCATTTCAAAACCTTTATAGCAACTTGACATTTCTGTGACAGCCAAGTATGTGAACGTTTTTCTAGTAATTCATCTTTAGTATATCTTACAAAAATATTGGTTTCTGAGATGAGAAAAAGAAAGTGTTCCTTCACTACAGACAGTTTGAGAAGCGCCAACTTAAAGCCTCAAAGCCAAGTACTGACCTATGAATTTGGGTTCTTCACAGCTTCTAACCCCAACACATCTTGAGGGAGAGTGGGAACAGTCAAGAAGGGACTGCTTTTACTGTTTCATCAGATTAAAATGGTTTCTCATGTCTAGCTTGTCTAGCTGTGTAGTTTTAACAGGAGTATGCACTGCAGGGCAGAATAAACATGCTTTCTGAAAGCAGAGAGCTAAATTTTCTTAGCTTAGTGATTTAGGGGACCAGCATGATGGGGATAGGTAATACATTAGGGGAGATGGCTAATGTTAACATAAAAACAGCCTGGCCAGCGTGGCTCAGTGGTTGTGACAACCTATGAACCAGAAATCATGGTTTGATTCCTGGTCAGGGTATGCCCAGGTTGTGGGCTCAATCCCCAGTGGGGGGCATGCAGGAGGCAGCCAGTCAATGATTCTCTCTTATCATTGATATTTCTCTCTCTCTCTCTCTCCCTTTCCCTTCCTCTCTGAAATCAATATATATATATTAAATCACAGAGGCAGTGGACATTTCAAAGTAGTTCATGAAATTTAAGAGGTTCAACTGTTTGTACATATTCTTATTAATAATGCCTCTTTCAGAGTAGATGAAGTGACCACAGTAAAAGGAAGAAATATGAAACAAGGGGTATTGACAGAATATAAGTATTCTAAAGTCAAATTTGCACACCTTTTTGCTTATTGCAAAGCTTATTGCAAAATGTATGGATGAAATAGGTATTATACAATTATGAATCAATATTAAGGTGACTCTCAGAGAATCCTATATAAGAAAAGGGTAATATGCAAATTGACCAAATGGCTATGATGCGCACTGACCACCAGGGGGCAGACACTAAATGCAGTAGCTGCCCCCTGAAGGTCAGTGTGCTCCCACAGGGGGAGCACCACTCAGTGACAAGCCAGGCTGAGGGCTGGCGAGTGCAGCAGCAGTGATGGGTCTAAGCCATCAGTCAGACATCCCCCGAGAGCTCCCAGACTGCTAAAGGCCGTAAGCTGGGCTGAGGGAACCGCCCCCCCATCCAGCCGAGTGCACAAATGTCATGCACCAGGCCTCTAGTAAAATAAATATTACTTCAAAGTTCAGTTTAGAAAAGAATCATCATATGCAATACTTGCCATTTGGAACCATAATGTGTCACATACCTTCATTTTGGTTTTATTAGAATTCAGCGTAAATGAAGAAAAAAACCAACAAATTATATATAAATCTCCATGGTAAGATACTGGCTACAGAATTTGACTTTGTTTCCTGGAAGGACTATAGTCAGTTAAAAGATAGCTGCTGTAATGTTTGCTAAAAACTTAGTTTCAATACTTTTTGTTCTCTTCTTTTTCCACATTAGAGAGGATAAGTTTTTCTTAGAAGCACTTTCCTAAAGAAAAGAATTAAAATCAATAGGTGCTTAATTTCTCAAGGGGAATGCTTTTAAAGCTACAAGGTTTGCTTAGAGGATTAGGTCAGTCAAATATAAAAGAATATGAACTCCTGGAATCAAAGTCGAAAAGCCCTATCAGTAGAACTGTTCATCAGGTTACCTGAGTTTAAATTTGAAAGTGGAACAGGACCCTCAGAACTGAGACCACAAGTAAATTCTTAAAAGCAAAGCGCCTGTGCTTAAGAAAGAACATTTTTAAAAGAACATTCAGTTCTTTAATTCTTGACAAGCATGTCTCATTTTCACTTGCTTTAGATGGATGCCTTACAGGTTACAAATGATTTTACTCCTCCGAGAATTTTCAAAATACATGTGGACCCCATTATGCTAAGATTCTCCTCCTCATTCCATTAAAATAAAAGAAAAAGAATAACTAAAACCTTAACAGTAATACATATAAGGTAAGCTTAATTTTGATCATTGTTTATTAAAGCCTATTAAAACTAGCTGGTCAGTCCCAAATGGTAGATAACAATTCAATTATTTGATTTTTTTTCCCCCCTCAGCAAGGCATCTTTGCATGAATGCCATTAATATTCAAGGACAGGCACATTAGTAAGGAATCCTAAATCTCAATTTGCAAAGCTCAGTCCGAGTTAGATTTCCAAAGGACACAGTACAATTAACAAGACCTACTTAGTGCTGGTTCACTAAATCATTTTAAGTAAATGTGGAGATTTATAGATATATGTTGGTATATATCTATATACCCCTATATATAATATGAATATATATGCACATGTAAAGTCAATTTTCAAAGAAAATTTAATTTAAAATTGTATCATTTGAATGTTAATTTAACTTAAAACATTATTGTTATTTTAAAAGCTCAGTCTGAAAATTATCGCATATTAGTAAGTAAATCTTATGCCAAAAATGAATTTTCTGATCCTGTTATAAACCTTCTTTCTGTTAAGCTGTAGACTTTCATAATCCCTTCTTTTCAATTCTACTTGTTTTGCCAGGATTTTAGGAGCTTATGACATCAAAATAAATAGCCTGTAGAACTGAATACATTTGAGCCTGTATAAAGGCAGACAATACTACATCATAGGATGATGAATCATTACAATTTTCATGAAGAGGAATAGTTTACCACCTTTGAAAATTAGTTGGAGGTGCGTTGCTAATCTAAATAAAAATCTTACTTATTTTTGACACAAGACTTTAAATCACTGTATACAAATCCTCATCAGAGTAAGGGCTTGGAAACACACTCCTAATAGCTTCTGAGCCTTGCCATGGTTCCTGGCAATGCCCAGACTTCCTTGTTATTCTTCAGGTCCACTTTAGAGCAGAAGCACCAGAAGAAAGAGACTGCTGTTGAGGAGGAGTAATCGGTTGGAAAATGACAGTACTCTGCAGGTTAAACGAAGTCTGACATAGACTACGTAGGGATCAGTGTTGAGGTCTTGCTTTCCAGTAATTTAGGAAAGGTCCAGAGTGAGGACACACAATGGAGAAGTCATCCTAGACTCCAACTTCATGATGGAATGGGGTATGTATGGTGCTAAGAACTAGAAGGTTCATAGAGTAAGGAAAGAGAACAGAACCCTAGTGAGGGAAAGATAGACTTACACAGTTTAGATTCATAGCATAATTCATCCCATTCATGAGAGAGAAGTAGTTAAAACAGAATTTTGACAGTCTTGATATGCTTTCAAGGTTCCTAAATCATTCTAGATAGAAGAAATGTTAAAGTTTTTGTCAAACCTACTATGATTTCTTTTAAGGGATAGACACGTTTTTCTGCATCCTCATATTAAAGATATATCTTGTTAAAATAGAAAAAAAAAGAACAGTGGGGTAAAAAATCACACAAAAAATCCATCTGATCAAAGCTGAACAAAAACTACAACAAAAAAATTCCTATCGGATCGTTTTTCTCCAAGAAAGGAATTATTTATTTGCATTACCTTTTAAACCAGAATAGCCATCATGATTCTCAGCCAAATACGTTGGCCTTTTTTTTAACCTCTTCTCACTGCTATTGTCAAAAGTGACTGTAATCTCATGCAGATGAGATATTGATCTGTTGCCGATGTTCACTGAGCAGCCAAAGGGGAATCACATTACCAGCTACAAACTCCATCAATCATGGTCTCCTTAATAACCGCACTTAAACGATCTCTCTTGGCATTAACTTATATTGCATCCATGGCTGGCATCCAGGCTTCAAAGAGGAAAAAGGTTCATTTTGAAGGGTAGGTTTGAGGCCACTCTGGATGATTTAAATAAAAGATCTCAGGCATTGCACAGAACAGTAGGGTTTATTAAATTAATTAATGTAATCCAATGAGTTTAGACCAAGGCTATGGAAATAGAGCAAAATATTCTTGTTCTTGTTTATAGATACAGGATTATATCCTTAGCATGCAAATTAAATACACATAAGTGAAGCTTGAACACATACATGGGACATGAAAGCATGCGTTTGGATTGAATCTTGCTTATTAAATGTATCTCCTTTTATCTCCCTTCATCCCTCCTCTTGCATGCACACATTTGAAAGTTACTACAACATAAAAACAGAGGGGGCATAAAGGAGATATAAAATAGATAAGGGGGAAATAAAGTAATGATCACTAAAAATATCGTTATTACTGCTAGAGGAATTAATGGACTATTGTTTTAAATAGCACATCTCAGTCACAGTATCAACTCAGCTGTTCCATGTCACATGGGCAGCCTTGCGGAACAGGAAATCAGATGAAGGATATAGCAAGCAGAGAAGGCACCTCCTTCTCAGTACATGTTTCCTCTGGTTCTCTTATAGTCTACAAATACCACCGATTTGGAAATAAGTCCAGGAGAAATAACTATTCTACCTGCCCCATCCCACTCGTACTCCAACCTAGCTTTACTGCATTGGTTTTCTCTCAGAATACATAGGTTGGGTTCAAGTCCCTATTCTCAAACTCCAATGGAATAAGACTTTTTCAGATAGATGGTTAAAATACAACTTTAAATACAAAAGGCCTAGGCTCTCCTCTGTGTTGATTCAACGGGTATTAGTGAAGTAATACCAAGGACAGGGCATGTGTAACATAGTTCCAGGAATTGGGGATGGTGATCTTTAGAAAACTGTATGAGCATTTTGGGTCAAGAATAAAAAAGACTGCCTCTTAGCTGTTCGGGAGGTTTGATTTACATCCAGAAGCTGTTAAATCTTGATTGCTTCAGTAGCAGCAGCAGGGATGGAAATGCTATTTGATTTTCTTTGTGTAAAATCTTATGTGATAATAATTGCGACTCAGTAAAAAACAAGAGTAGAACCAATAAAAACTATAAATCAATGAATAAAAATGGAAGAAATTGCTAATTCCAAGCTAAACCACAACCCATTTTTTATGTATGTGTGTGTGTGGGTGGTGATGATGTATGCATCCAGCCAAATCAAATGATGAACAAAGCAGAATTTTGTATACCACACCACCCCTCTTCCAAAACACAACAATATTTATATATTCTTAAAACAAGCACAGCAGGTAATCAAATATGAATTAAAACCAGGTATCCCAAATTGCATTCCACAGAACACCAATCCACAAAATGTCAAATAATTGAAATTCCTGCATTCAAATTATAGTGTGGGACATGTTGCATTTTAATTCTCCATATACATTAGTATGTTGGAGAACAATAAATATTTATTTCATACAAATTTCCTATCTCTATTTTCCCTATGTTAAATATCATAAAAAATGTATTGCTCTGAGGGAAAAATAGTTAAGACATGCTATTCTAAGACATACAGATGGTTATCCATTTTGAAACTTTGGTTTAAAACTTATTCTTTAGAGACAAAAAGACATGTTTTCTTGTATAAAACCATCTTACATTGAAAATTTCAAAGTAGTAGACATGTACTGGCAAAATTAGATAAATGGATCATATATCAAATATCATTTGTATGATAGAAAAATAGAATATTTCTAAATTTGTTACTCATTATCACATTACTTTACTATTATAAAGTATTCAAGGTTTTAAATAAACTAAACCATAAAGAAGACTTAAGAACATATTTTTTTTCTTACATTTGCTGTCTACATAATTCATTATAGAAAATCAGAAGAGAAAAACATAACATGGCATTTATGAATATTTACTATATCAAAGCTCTTTCTTTTTACAGGAACCTCATCATTGCTATCATGTGCCCTACATACTTGGTCCCACATGTTCCACCATGTTGATGATAATGTGCAATTTAATGTGTTTTTACTCTAGTTGGCTATACATGTCTTTCTTTGTATGTGGTGTGCATGTACGCATATGTGTGCACAAATGTGTGTGTTTATCCTCCTATATCTATAAACATTGAAAGGCAGCATGTGTATAATCCAAATCCCTGAAAATTAAATTCTAGTTTCCAATACTATTTTCTACATCTCAAAAACATTCTGCCTCTATACTCTCTATTCGAATCCTACTAATCCTTCAAAGCCACCATCATACAATTTATTCTATTCTGTGAAGCTTTCCACAAGAATACATTGATCCCTGACCTCTATCCAATTTTGCTAGCTACATTGGCACTTGATTATATTAAGACTTATTTTTGTTTGTTTACATGTGGACTTACAATAAGATTATGTGTTTTTAAAAGATATAATATTAAATACTTTCCTTAATGTACTTAATTTACTTTGTTGCACAAACTGTATATGCTAGAGGGCCAACTTACACCACTTATAATTCAGCACTATGTATTGAATGCAAATTAAAGTGAAATATATGGAGTGTAATAAACATCACAGGCTAGCATTTGTATAGCCTGACGTTTAAGAATATACATTCTCAAATCAGACTTTTGGGTACCCAGATCACATGTTTGTAGCTGTCTGACCTCAGGCCAGTTATTTAACTTCTCTGTGCTTTAATTTTTCTTACCTCGAAAATCAGGTTATAATTGTGTGGAGAAGAATATATGAATTAACACAGAAAAAAACACATAGAAAATAATTAGCATATTTTATGGGGTTAATAAATGTTAGCTTTTAATGCAGGTTAGATTTCTGGGGAAACAGATTCTACAGGAGATGTTGGGCTATGATGAATTTTAAACCATCACATCAGCTAACCCTATGGAGAGCTCTGAAGCTGGGATGGTCTTCATTGCAGCTGTGGACCATGCCTTTACATTTTTGCATTGACTACTTATTAGTCTCGGTCTGCCCTAGGAAAGGCACATGACCTTGGATTAGGGAACTTCTTCTTGCCCAGGAAGGAGTGCTGCAGGGTGGCAACCCAGCAGAATTTTCAGGAGCTGGATCAGTAAGCCAGCCTGCAAGAGGAATTGGGAAGGGACAGAGGAAGGCAGGGGGTGTACATCAGAAGCCTTCACTTCACCTCCTGTTGTTGCTTTGATGGGGAATATAAGACATTTTTTTGGCGGGGGGCAGGGGGGGCAGGGGGTAGCAATCTGAATCTGTGCCAGTAACCTGCCTTCTAAGTACACTCTTGCTAGCCAATAATTAATTCCATTGATGCCTGTCATGTCTTGCAGAACCTGTTTCCCAGAATACTCCCATTTTACAGAGGGGCCATAAACAAAGAATGTAACAGCTTAGCTACTGGGGAGGTCACTGGCACCACCCAGACCAGGCATTTGGATACAATCTAATTTCCCCATCTGACTGACTCAGGAGGGGCTGTGGAAGCCCACCACAAAAGCCTGGTAGTTAGGAAACAGATAGAAAACAAAGAAACCAAAGGGTATAAAGGGAAAGCTTCCTCCATATTCACTCACTCGGGATTTGGAGAACTGACCCCCTGAGTCACTGTACTGGTGCATCTGAAAATGAAGGGGTTTTCCTGAATCTCCAAGTACTCCCTGTGTATTTTTCGGTCGCCTGGTAAATTCTGTAACAGCTTAAATAAAATAAGTCAAGTTGTAACCAGCTTACTAAATGTAAATTCTACAAAAATTTTAGAGGCAATGATGAACAGTAAGAACACAAAAGAGTTCCAGTTTCTCTTCCTCATTTTTATACCCCCTTCCATTTAGTGCTGATTTGCTCTGTTCGCTCCTTCTACAAATAGTTTGGGTGTGTAAGAAATCAGACGTATTTTATTCTGGGGTATAGTTTCAGCATATTTACTCACCAGGGAGCTTTTGTCTTAGGTATTATTTAGAATCACTTTCCAGTGGTCAGAAAAAATATTGTTTTGGGAACTATTTCTGAGGAATTTGTGTTTTTTCTTTCAATTGAAGAGATGGCCATAATTTCTATAAGATCAAAGTCAACATTGTCACTGCTATATTCCAGTTGGCTTACTAATTAAAATTTAATAATTATAAGAATAAAATAATTTAAAATGCTTACTTAAAATATTATGCAATTGTATAATTTTGTGTTTTAAAAATCTGAGATAAAATGTCCTATAAAGTATTTTAAAGAGTAACTAAAAATTGCATCATGATTTTATTGGTTATATTCAAGGTTGTATGACATGGCTCATA
Organism: Myotis lucifugus; assembly: GCF_000147115.1. Taxonomy (NCBI): domain Eukaryota; kingdom Metazoa; phylum Chordata; class Mammalia; order Chiroptera; family Vespertilionidae; genus Myotis; species Myotis lucifugus. Next base: position 19,175,917 of record NW_005871048.1, read on the forward strand.
ATAGATTTCCTGCTGATAATTGTTCATATCAGGAATACATGTGTGGGCATACACACACAACACACACAATTTTTCTATAATATTTAGAAAGGTAAAAGGCAAGCTGTTCTTGTTTCTGCTTTTCTTTTTGTTCAGGATACACATACACATACACACATCTATACATACATACATGCAAACATTTGCACACAAACCTAGAAAAAAGTAGTTATTTAAATTTTAAGAATGGGTGAGTCAAAACTTCATTTTATTCTGTTCATTATTTCAAAATCTCTTCATTGTGATATTAGTCAATGAGTGGGTCAGGCTAGCCCTCTTCCTTTTGTACCTATAGAAACAACTTTATATACATCACAAATGTAGTAAAGATGGGAGCCATTTTCTGAATAATCTATTTCCCTCTATCATGCCCCTCCTCAAAAAAAAAGTTAGCCTGAAAATTTAGACTTAGAATATCTCTTACATAAAAAGATTGCCTTAAGTGTACTTAGAAAATGGTTTTTAGAGACACAAAGATCTCAAATAAAATCCCAGCTCTGTCACTCCCTAGCTCTGCCCTGGAGGAAGTTATTTGCATTTGGGTACTTATCTCTTCATCTGTAAAATGGGGACAATATCCAGTTTACCAATCTCAAAGGGTTTATAAAAGGCTTAATGATATATGTAAATGATGACACATTTTCTGCTATAAAAATTGTAAATGGCAAAGGATTCATGGTTTCTCTTTTGTGTATGTTGACACAGAACTTTAATACAACTTTAACCCATGGAGCTTTGTGTATCCTCTCTGTTAGAAATTATATTGAGACTCAATTATATTGTGTAGACATGTTTTATTCTAAGAATTTGTCCACAGGAACAGGAGATGGAAGTATAAAAGTTTTACTTGATAGGAACTGAATCTTACTGTGTTTATCTTTCTCATTTAAATAGTATTCATGGCTGAAATACTGAAGCCAATGAAGTCCCTTGTATTGTAAATATAAATGTATATAAATGTCTGATGCACAGTCATAGGCATTATCACCAAATGTATAAGTAAATTAAGACCAGTCGTTTGTCACATTTTGAAATAAATGTACATCACACAATTGTGTTGCTTAAATACAGATTCATTTTGTGGGGAAGGAGCGTTTTATAGAATAATAGACAATTTAATCCAACTCACCGAGATGAACTCCATGTTTCATCATCTCTCATGAAACCATCAAATCAAAAAACTTCTTATGTTATAAACTCAAAAACATTTTGAACTCTATAAAATTGAATATTCCATTTTAGTTTTTAATAAAATTTGCATGTCAACACAATAGTCTCTTATTCAATGCATTGATTTGGTATAATAATGTTGTCCTGTCATCATTATTTATATTTTGTATTTCAAACATCTTATGTCATATGACAGAAATAGTCAGGTATTGTTTGAATTCATTTTTCCCTCTTTCCTTTGCTGGTGAACATTTTAAGTAACATTTTCTACAACCGTTGTGCAGCAGGAAGCTTAATAGAGATGCTGTTTCCATAACAACAAATAGGATTTGAGCAAAAACACAATGCTCAGTGGTTACTGTTCCTCACAGCAGGCAAAAGCAGTTATTCAAAATTACAAGCAGCATGACATTGAAAAAAATAAATTAAAGCAAGGGGTGCTAAGAGTTCTGTTCCATATTTAGTAAATGTTTAACTCATAAATGCTTGAGGGGGCAGCTGTAGGATCCCACTCTATTCAGTCTTTTCTCTTATATCATGACTTAAAGTGAAGAGTAGGCATGGACATTCATTTTTCAGACATTAAGGGTTTTGTGAGTCAAGGAGACACCAAAAATTACAAGGTAGAATACTTTATAAATTGGCTAACTGCTTATATTAGATAATAATTTATACGTAATTTCTAATTCTTATAGAGATATTTACCTTTTTTTTCAAATTACCCTTTATTTTACTAGAGGCCCGGTGCACGAAATTCATGCACTCAGGGGGGTTCCTCAGCCTGGCCTGCACCCTCTCGCAGTCTGAGAGCCCTCAGGGGATGTCCAATTAATGGATTAGGCCCACTTTCCATGAGGGCAGCTCCTGCGTTGAGCATCTGCCCCCTGGTGGTCAGTGCGCGTCATAGTGACTGGTCGTTTCGCCATCAGGCCGAAACTGGCTCTCCGACATCCCCTAAGGTGTCCTGGATTGTGGAGGGCAAAGGTCAGGCTGAGGGACCCCACCGGTACATGACTGGGGCCGAGGAGGGATGCGGTAGGTTGGCCAGCCAGGGAGGGACAGCAGGAGGGCTCCAGGGTGTGTCTGGCCCATCTCACTCAGTCCCGATCCACCGGACCCCAGTAGCAAGCTAACCTAGCAGTTGGAGTGTCTGCCCCCTGGTGGTCAGTGCATGTCATAGCCACTGGTTGACCAGTCAACTGTCTGCCCCCTGGTGGTCAGTGCACATCACAGTGAGCAGTTGAGCTGCCTTAGCATATCATTAGCATATTAAGCTTTGATTTGTTGAATGGCTGACTGGACCACTGGACACTTAGCATATTAGGCTTTTATTATATAGGATTATATGAATTTATGTAAAACTAAATATGTATCTATTAAAATGAAAATGTCCTGAAGAAGTTCCAAGATGTTGTAGAATAAGGTAAGAAATATCATCTGACCTGAAAGATTATAGTGTTTTCATAGATTACTTCAAAACCATTTCCTACCTCTTATTATGTCTGAGTTCCTATGGTTGTTCATTTTTGAAATGTACACACAGTGAGTGTTTATTGATCCATTTAAATTTAGAAGAATATTTGAATTAAATAAAAATATAATGTAAAGGTGCAGTACAGTAAAAATAATTATAACAGATTTTTTTAGAATATTACATTCACAAAATGTGTGGGAAAGTACTTTATGTGTAATAAATTGAAACACAACCCATTAAGAAATCTCTTCGTTTATCGTTCCTATGGAGGGGATTCAGCCCTATGACAAATTTCAGGAAATCAACTTTATTGCTCCTCAATATGTGCCTTTCTATTTATAGACAGTTCTTCTTACTGTAGCAGCTGATAAATAAACTGATATCTGCCTCTTTATATTATCTATTCAGTGGTTAAATATTAATCTTTTTAATCCATACTTTGTCTCCTGTTCTCTTTAGGTATGGGAGCTTAAGGTAGTGACTCTATACATGCCAATCGCTCTGTAATTTATAAAGGGATCCATACACTGTTCAATATGATATCACCTCTCTCCTTATAATTTCCAAAACATTTCTTTTTGAGCCTTAATAATAGAGCATAGTTCGATTTGTATTACATTTTGAAGGATGGTGTTTGCTTTCTCTTCTTCACTAAACTAATTTCCTTTAAAGTGTAGGTTGGGATCTTTTTATCTTTGTATCCCTAGGGCCCTCATGACATTTTGCTTTAAAAAAAAAGTGTTCAGTAACTTACTAGCTCTTTAATGCACTGAGTAAAAAATGATCAGAAATCAAGGTAAGCAGAGAAATGGCTCAGCTCTAATCCCACGGTAGTAGGCAGAATTCTAAGGTCCCTGTGATTTCTATCCCCTGGTATCCATACTTCTATATAATGTCCTTTCTTTGAATGTAGGCAGAATCTGTGACTTACTCCTAACCAACAGAATATGGCAAAGGTGGAGGGATTTTGCAGATGCAATTAAATTCTCTAATATGTTGACTTTGAGCTAATCAAAAGGGAGATTATCCTGAATCAGCCTAGTCTAATGAGGTGAACCATTTAAAAGAGAATCCAGACCTTCTCTGAAGGAAGAGACTCAAAGCAGCAGACTTGCTTTCCTGCTGGCCTTGAAGAAGCAAACATCTATGGTGTGGATTATCTATGGAGAAAGCCACATGTCAGAGCACTGCAGACAGCCTGTAGGAGCAAAGGGCCTCAATCCTGTAGCCACAAGGAACTGAATTCTGCCACAAACTACGTGAGCTCTAAACTTCAGAAAGGACCACTTCTTGATTGCAGCCCTGTAAGACCCTGAGCAGAGGACCCCACTAAGCCAAACCCAGATTCTGACACATGGAATCAGAGAGATAAGGAATGAATCTTATTTTACTGCTGAGTTGGTGGTAATCTGTTATGCAGATTAGAAAACTAATATAATCAACAAAGAAGCCCTTGCTGTAGGGCTTACTTCCACAGTCAGAATTTTATGCCATCAAGAAGGTAGACACACATATGTTCCAGCATAGCTCCCTATCTGATTCTACTCTCATGTACTTGGCAGGTGCAAAGGTTCAAGTTATAAAATTAGATTGATTAATAGCTGTAAAGCACTTTGAAAAAAAATAAGCCATTATAAATTGTAAAAAGGTTTTATTTTTACTTACCATCAACCTCTACTATTCATTATAAACTTAGAGTATTAGTAAAAATAAAAATATTTACTCCTCCCTAACTTTCCCCTCCTTGTGATCATACATTTATCCAAAATATATTTGTTGAATAGATGTTATATGTGTCAAAATGTTCTGGGTTAATGGGTAGTCAAAATGTGTTTAAATAAGAGTTAGGAAATACCTCTTACAGTAATTTTACTAAACATGATGCTATACTATAAGAGGGTATCATTATCCAAATAATGGCACACCTGCTGAAAATTTCCCTATAATCAGGAAGACCCAGACCAAATCAATCATTGTTTAATATCCAAAAGTTTATTCTAGTCAATTATATTTTGGGAGGAAATTAGAACTTTCATATTTCTAATCAGAAGTCACCTTTCGTGTAGGCTGTAGCTGTGTGACTATGAGAAATAATGCTATCAGCAGTAATTTTTGATAAGCTAGGGCTTTGTAGCAATCAGTTCAAGAGAATTTGAAAATAAGGTTTAATGGAAGTTAGATACAAATTAAAGGGAAAATTCAATCACTGTGCATTTGGATATGTAATGCTGAAATCTATATGTTAAATATTTGAAGTGTCTATTTTTTTTCTCCTTTTTTAAAGTGTGGGCAAGGTTATTGACACCAATTTATTCACTGATGGGCAATTCACAGAATGTTGTAAGAAAGTTAGGGGCACATTGCCAACGTAAGTTCACAGAATCAAAACAAAGATGGACATTCTCAAACTAGACACTAATCTATGATGAAGAATTTGATTGATCAGTTCTATTTACTCACTATGATGAGATACATACTTTTCCCCCAAACAAGGAACAATGTGGTGTCTAATAGCTATCATCACAGATAAATTTTCTATGCCTTGTTTAAGACACAAACTATTGCATATTCAAGCAATATTGCAGTGTGCATACCCCTGAAAACAAGCTCAGTATGGAGGTTTCATAATTACACCTGAGCAGATAATTAGGTCATTAGAACTATTAAAAGTTGACAAAGCACCAAGCCTGGATGAATTATACCCCTGGCTTCTAGGAGAAGCAAGGTGAATCTGTTCAATAGCCAACTGAGGAAGAAAGTTGTGCCCAGAGGGCAAAAAGTGGGAGGTTCGACTTCTCTACTCTCATCTCTAGTATTCAAGAAGGAATCAAGAGAGGATTTGCTGGAGAAGTGAAAAGATCTTATCATTTGCATAGAACTATATTGAACACATTAATAAGGTAAAATTAACTTTGCAAAAATGTACTCGGGTAAAAACAGGGAATGAAAATTAAACAATAGGAGTAATGATTTAATTTCTGGAAAGCAGCTGATGCCTTGGCTTACATCAAACATGCATCTGAATCAAGCTAAGAAGCATGGCAAGGAAAAAGGTTATTAAGAAGATTTCATTTTAAATGTGTAGGAAACACAACAGATTAAATTGAATTTTGCAAGAGAATAATACAAACCAGGTAGATGGGCTAACCTAGTAGCCCTTGCTCCCTGATCTACTTTTTAAATTCATGACGATTATATATGACTTAATATTATTGCAGTTTTCCAAATTGACAAATGTAATTTCTGAGACTGATGAAAGGGAATATTGGGATGCTGCTTTGGATTCTGTTGGAAAGTACTTAGGAGTTGACAGATGGTGCATATATTCAGAGGTTGAGAAGGCTAAGAAGGTAATGAGACTAGGGACCAAAAACAATTAGAGTGTCTAAAGCCTCAAACACCGCCTAATTGTGGCAGTAGAGTAGGCAAAACAATTGAGTTTAATATATTCATAATGTTTGTCAGAAGTGTAAGAAACAAAATCTGGAAGTGTAGCATAAGTAGGAAAGCACCCTCCTCCTTCAGTCACTAGAAAATTCAGGCAACTAATATATATTAATGCAAAATGAATCAAAAATGAAAGTGTGTCCTTGATGACTGTTAACAAACACTAGCACATCCTGAACAAAAGTGGAAATCACCAACTATCGAACTCTATTTGAACATGATTATAGGAGATAATAGAATTGAAATAATAACATTAAAGGTATGGGTGATGGGATCAAGAATAAATTTGACCTGAATATAGATGAAGGAAGTCATTTTTGAAGAGCTGTAAATGTAAATAATATTTATTGATTAGTTGATACTGAGAAACTATTAAAAGAGTATTGCAATCTCTAAAAACAATATTTGGGGGCAGAATTGACAGGGAGGAAATTGTAAGTGGAGAGTGGCATTTTAGTCTGATTTTGACTAGTTACATTGTTTTGTTTTGTTTTTAATATTCACTTTTTAAAATGTTTTTAATTGATATTTAGAGAGAGAAGTAGAGAGGGATAGAGAGATAGAAACATCGATGACAGAGGACCATCACCTATCAGCTGCTACCTGAATGCCCCACACTGGGGATCAAGACCACAACCCAGGCATGTGCCCTAACCTGGAATCGAACCAGCAACCTCTTGGTTCCTGGGTTGATGCTCAACCGCTGAGCTGACTGGCCAGGCTGACCCATAACATTTATCTGTTGTTAAATCATTTACAGTAAGAGAATCATTCTCATCTCTAAACTCCTTGAGAACAGAGAACACAGCTAATCCATCATTGCATTACCACAGTACATATCAAAAGACATCCTGTACATCAGGCAGCAATATATAGAGAACAAAATTAATTTATAATTAAATATAATAAAACTATGATTATATGAAGGATATTTTTAAAGTAATGAAAATCTCCTTTAATTTTATTTTGCCAGAGCTAAACTACTTGAACAATTTAATATATAGGTTTACCAAGGTTGTTATTTCCTCTAGGGTCATGTTTATATCCTTCTTTATAATTTATTTTATTTTATTGCATTAAGACATAATGTTGTAAATTGACATAAATTTTTTTATCTTACTTTTATTGACTGGCTTGTATTCGAGTTCATGTATATCTCCACTGTTGGATATTTATTTTGTTTTTCTAATTTTGGCCATAATAAACAGTAAAACAATAAGCATTATATATAATTTTGTATATATACTTTTTTCAATGTCAAATTTTGAGAATTTTCTTAAGCTAAATTTTTAAAATATATTTTCTAATCTGTCACTCTTTTCTGACTTACATTATTTCTCAACCAGTAGCAGCCAGAGTGATCCCATAAACAAGGCCAAATTGTACCTGTCCTCTGAACAAAACTCTCCATTCATTCTTCATTTCATGCAGAGTAAAAGCCAAAATATGTACACTGTCACAGAACGTCCTCATGTTCTCCAGCAAAGCACACATGCACCTCAAAGCTGTTGCCTAGAACACTCCCCTGTGATATTTACATAATTACATCTTCATTTTCTTCCTGTCTTTTCTGAAATGCCTCCTTATTTGAGAGGCCTTACCTACCAGCAATATTCCCTTACCTGGTCCTATTTATTTTCATGACTCTCCTTCTAGCATGTTTTACTTTTATTAATGTTTTTCTGTCTGTCTTCACAAGAATATAAGCTCTTCAAGGGAAGGAAATGTGTCTGTTTTGTTTACTGCCATATCCATACTCACACAAAGCATAACCCACAGTTGAATGAAAGAATGAACAAACGCATGGAATATAAGTTGGGATCAACTCAACAAGTTTATTGGGCATCTTGTAAAGAATCTGCACACATTGGAGAAGTTTAGAGGTTTCAATTGTTTAAAATAGATAATATCATGGCCACTCATTCAACAAATATTTATTAGGCATTAATAATGTGCCAAGCCAGGTGTTTGACACCAGGCACACCAAAATGAAAATGACTGAAACAGTCCCTGCCAAGACTTGTACTTTCACTTTCGTGTAGGAGAATTCAGTTGTGGTTTTAGAAAGATCACTGGTGGTAGGTAAAGGACATCCTGGGATATGAGGGACTGGATGTGGGGGAACCAGTCCCGACCATCTAATCTAATAATAGACAAACATGGTAATTGACCATACCTCCACTACGCTTCCCATTGGCTAATCAGCAGGATATGCAAATTAACCCAACCAAGATGGCTGCCAGCAGCCACGCAGCTTAAGCGAGCAGGAAGCTTGCTTGCTCCAGTGATGGAGGAAGCCAAGCTTCCTCCCTGCTGTAGCCGGGCTCTGAGCTCTACTCTAAGCAACAAAGTTGCAATTATAGAAGCTAAACAAACCCCAGATACCTGCTTTCAGCAGGCCCTGGCCTCGGAGCTGGAGAGGCAACAAAGTTTCAATTATAGAAGGTAAATAAATCCCAGAATAAAAAAAAAAAGAAAAAAAGAGGCTGGGAGCTTCCATTGCCGGCTTGGCCAGCCTGAAAACAGCCCTCAGCCCCTCATCCAGATTGGCCAGGCACCCCAGTGGGGACCCCCACCCTGAAGGGGGTGTGGCCAGAATGAAAATAGCCATCAGCCCCTCATCCAGGCTGGCCAGGCACCCCAATGGGGACCCCTACCCTGAAGGGGGTGTGACCAGCTCCAGTCATCAGCCCCTCACCCAGGCTGGCCAGGCACCCAAGCGGGACACCCACCCTGATCCGGGACACCCTTCAGGGCAAACCAGCCTGCCCCCACCTGTGCACCAGGCCTCTATCCTATATATTAAAAGGGTAATATGCAAATTGACCCTAACAGCAGAAACACTGGGAATGACTGGTCACTATGACACACACTGACCACCAGGGGGCAGACGCTCAATGCAGGAGCTGCCCTCTGGTGGTCAGTGCGCTCCCACATGGGGGAGCTCTGCTCAGCCACAAGCCAGGCTGATGGCTGCCAGTACAGCGGTGGTGGTGGGAGCCTTTCCCGCTTCCTCAGCAGCGCTAAGGATGTCCGACTGCAGCTTAGGTCTGCTCCCCACTGGCAAGTGGACATCCCCCTAGGGCTGCCGGGCTGCCAGAGGGATGTCTGACTGCCAGCTTAGGCCTGATCCCCCGGGGAGCAGGCCTAAGCCAGAAAGTGGTCATCCCCCGAGGGGTCCCAGACTGCAAGAGGGCACAGGCCGGGCTGAGGGACTCCCTACCCCCAAGTGCACAAATTTTTGTGCACCGGGCCTCTAGTCTATATAATAAAGAGGTAATATGCTAATTTGTCCATTACGGTGTCCCAGTCACGACCAGTCTGTGGGCAGGTCCAGGGGCAGAGACTTCTGCCCCCAGTGCTAACGTCACGCTGCCTGCATGCGTCCCCATTCAGCACTGGTATGACACTGGAGAGGGAGGTGCTGGGTTTGACAATGGATGTAAGGCCACGCCCCCCACCCCAGTTCCGGGCCGGGAGACCTCAGACTGCAACCCCCGCCCTGGCACTGGGCTGGGGGACCTCAGGCCATGCCCCCCACCCACAGGGCTTGACGGGGTACCTCAAGCCATGTCCCTCGCCCGGAGGAGCTTGACGGGGGACCCCCACCCTGGCTCTGGGCCAGGAGACCTCAGGCCATGTCCCCCGTTCAGTGGGTTTTGAGGGGGGACCTCAGGCTGCACCCCTCACCTGGTGGGGCTTGATGGGGGAACCTCAGGCCACATCCCCCACCCCAGTTAGGGGCCAGAGGACCTGAGGCTGTGCCCCCCACCTGGAGGGGCTTGATGGGGGTGGGGCTGGCCGGGTCTAGGTCTCCTGTGTTTTCGAAGTGTGTGAGGGTGGTGGACAGGGGATTGACTCTAGGTCCCACAGTGTACCCCATACTCTGACAGGAGGGAGATTTTATATACATTTTACTAATTTTGTTTCATCTCTGACACTTCTATTATAGAGAAAGGGCAAATAGCAATATTAAAATATTTCTTCTCATTAATTCTCTTTTAATGTGCACGAATTTCATGCACCGGGCCACTACTTTTGTAATAATGGAAGTCTGGGTTAAGGTAATAACAATAAGTACAAAGGAAAAGGAGAATTAGAAAATACTTTATTCTAATTAATACCAGTTACTCACTGAAGATACTTACTGTGAGTAAACAAGCTCATTATCTTGAATATGCCATAATTAAGAGTATAGGGAACAATATTGATTTAGGTCCCTGACAGTTTCATACAAGACTCTTCATTAGTAAAAATGTCAGTAGCTTGTGGAATCCCTAAATTCCAGCTGTAAGTAGATTAAAACAACAGATTCATACTCTACTGGCCTTATGTGTCATTCACTAAGGAAACAGGTTATTCCTGAGCAGCAATGGGCAGATGGTAAAAATGACGATCCTCACTATCTGGATGAATTATCTACCCGCTATGTTGATTCAGTGTGGAACACGATAACTCAAGTTTGGGTTATCCATTCCAAAGGTCAGCTTCTTATGCCTGTACGGGTATCTTAATCTGCCCATTTGCATTTTCCTCCTGTACTCTGATGGTTCTACAATATGTACTTTATAATCATCACACCTAACCCTCTATATCCCCATTCTTCTGGTTTTCATATAGTGAGAATCTGGCCTCAATGCTCTTATTCTGTTGCCCATTTACTAATTCCTCTCCATTGTGAGTACCTGAATGGAGGTTGAATTTCATTTCTGAATTAGATGTGTTTAATATATAATGCATGACAATGAGGGTGGGAGATTCAGTCTCTTCACTTCCCTCTCTCCACACTGGACAGCTGTGATCTCTGCACTGATTTGCCTGTGCTAATACTCAAATTAACCCTCAGGCGAGCTAGATGAAGACCTAAACTAAGGACCTACGAAGAACTAGTAGAATTAGGTGTTCTCAGATTTAAGTCTATTCTTCAATATAACTTTATCAGGAAAAACAAGGAGAAATTTTAAAAAAAGTTTTAGTCGCCTAATTTCTATATTTAACAATTAGGAAAGGACTCATAATCAAAAATAAAAGAAATCAAGAACCTATATGCTGATGGCTTCAAACTTTAACACCAGCCATTCTAATAAACAGAATCGTCTATCCTTTGAAGGGGGGACAGGAGTGATGTAGAAGTTTGGTGTCTCAGATTAATAGGGTATCTTCTATTTTCACATGCCTTTATCCAAACCAGCTTAGATTCTTTCTATTATCTCACAGATAGCCCCCTACTCTCTCCCTGCCTCACTCTACTGATACATCCACCACACAACTTGGAGGCCAGTGTTTTACAGCAAGATTTTATAGGGGAAGAACTTAAGTGTCTACAAGAAGATAGTGGAAGAACATGTGAGGAGGGCAATTAGTTCACCCAGGTTTTGTAAATGGGTCTTTGAGCCAAATTTATCAAAGTTCCAAAGAGAACAGAAATCCCAATAATATTGAAGTTGCATAATTGTTCTTGAGATTATTGGATGAATAAAAAAAAATAAGACCTCAATTGGCCTCAATTGGGAATATAAGAGCAAAGGAAAGGATGGTGTTAATGGTGTTCTCATCTGTGTAAGGCACTATGTTTAGCACTCTTATAATTTAGATAATGTGATCTACACTGTGTATGCCATGAGATTTTAGTCCATTACTTTACTTAATCCATGCCTTATTCCACATAAGATTTAACATGGCTTTTTAATAATGCATGTTATAATACCGAAACAAAGTAAAAATAAAAGTGAAGATAAAATAAATGATTTAAATAGGGTAATATTTTGTGCAAAGCTGGTGCTAAATAATACGTAAATGAGAATTCATTCTATTGTATAGTTCGCCTGATAATTTGGCTATGACCTGCTTAGCAGTCACACCAAAGTATGCGATAAATGTCATTACATTTCTTGATTTCTGTTTTAAAAAAAGTTAGAAATACCACAGGTTTTCCTGTCACTGAGAATAGAAAAAAAAATTCCCCATAGATACTGTTGTTTTTCTCTTTTTCTTTTTTATTCTCAGTATTTAGTGAAAGAAGCTGTAAGTCATAATTTGTGATGCATTTGTGAAGAAAACAGAAAGCTTAAAGTTAAGCTTTACCCAACTTTTATTCTAAATAATATACAATTTCCCATTATGTCATGTATTTCAACAAATTTATTGATCAGGCAGAAAGTAAACTAAATGAATAGGTGCATCCCACAACTAAGTGCTCTCTTCAAACCACGAGCATCAACAAAGATCCCATGCTGCTCACATTCCTACTGAACACTAGTCTCATTCATCCAGTGAATTATATACCAACTAACAAAAAGGAACTAAGCATACGTATTAAAAATGCAAGCAACTAAGAGGCACACATCTTGTCAGAAACTGAGAAATTAAAAAAAAATTATAAAAAAGGAAACTACCAATATGGAATAAAGACCCAAAGTAATAATGAAATAAATATGTCCTTATTTAACTTAAATTTGGAAGGCAGCAGAATTATTTTAATTAAAGAAGACACTTTTTTTTTTCTAAATACATTACTGGCAAAATCAACTGTGGAGATATATATCCAGCTTCAATCATGCGATTATCAGATAATCAAGGGAGTCTGGCTTCAAAAAGGGAAGGATGAAGGGACTGGGAAGCTTAGCTTGCTAAGGAGAATTTTAAAAGATATTAACAAGCAAAACCCAGCAGGTTGGCAATGACAAAATTAGAGCAATGATGAATCTCTGGAAATTTCAGAAAGTAGTTAGTAATAAGCAAAAAGGGGAAGGGATGATCTCATATCTGAAGATGACACACAGGAAGAATTTATGTGTGCTGAATGGCAAAAATAAAGAAAAAAAAAGTATTTTAAAATTTCCTTTTAAGTTAGATTTTGAATGACCTATTAGTGGAATTCTGTAAAAAAGAAAAGATAGATTTTTTAAAAAAAACAAAACAGTTTTGATTTAATATTCAAAATTTGTTAATCGCTGTAAAAACAGTAAGAAAAATATTTTCATGACTACTGTACAGATGGTAAATTTTGACTTTGGCATGTAAGGGATTAGAAACCAAAGAAACCAAAGGTATGTTTAATGGAAAAATAATTAGAAGTTGATGTCCCAGGAAAATCGATAAAAATATGTATACTTTGAGACAAAAATTAATTTATATACAGCTAAATGTTACAGTGTGTCAACATAAACTTATTTGTTATGAGAATAACATAGTTACAACATGGCTCAAGTGTGTTCTCTTCTCTGAGATCATTAATTTACAGACTACTGAGTCCCTTCTCCTAAACTGTGGGCCTCTTACAGTTCAAGGGCACCCCTTGCAGAAGTGACAGCCTATCTTTGTCTCTGGGTTTCTCTCTGACCTTAAAAATAACCTCAGTTCCAATTATTATTCCTTTGAAAAGGGGAAAGGGTTTGGCAAAGGGAGGGAATATAAAATAGTTCTATGCAGTCAAAATGAAGTGATGAATAAAATGCTGAAAGAAAGATAATGTCCAATTGCTGCAGAAGAAGAAAATCTTTGACTTTCTGGAAAAGCGGAAAAGGAAACCCTCAATTAAGTTAAAAACCCTTGCATGTATAATGGTGACAGTTTTATCCTTTTATTAAATAAACACAAGCAATGTATTGTACCTGCTTCCCCAGTAATGGTTCTGGTTTCCTGATTTTCAGTACTTTAAGTGTCAGGTTGTGGTTTTGTGATGCAAAATGATTGTAATTCCAGTTTCCTTTATTATCTAACACTATGAATTATAAAGTTTCTTTTAAACAATTATTAACTAAAACATTTAAAATAGAAAAGACAAGAATAATAGAGGAAATAATTTCCTTATGGTTTTTAAAATGGAGTCTATATGACCTTACTTTTAGTAATACGAAATACAAATAATTTATATGTTATCGACATTTTGCAGTTATGATTTAGTTAATTTTCTTGGTATATAAGCTTTACCCCTGTAGATGGTTCATGTGACTAGCAATTAATGCACAATACAACTGAAGTTTAAATGATCTTCTAAGAGTAATTGATGAGCTTACAACAAACACTCCAAAAAATTGCTTTACTTTTTTTCCTTCAGCTATTCTAAATAACATATTTTATGTCCATTCTCTTAGATTAACATTTTTAAATGTAGTCTGCCTTGGCTGCCTCAGTTACTCCCAGTTGCTCTCACTTCTCAAGCACAAAGCAGAAAGGTTTCAGCTCTTAGCACAGGGGTATAATTGTTGTCTGCACAGTTACAGATCATTTACTAAGCACTAATTCCAGTGGTCTTGTTCTCCTTGAGTGTACTTATATGTTTTCATGCCAAATAGTGTAGAATATTTAAAATATGCCAGGCACTCTATAATGCCCTGACGGCCCCTAGATCACATCCTGAGGTTCAGTAGCCTTCCTGATGTTTCCACTGTCCTCTCCTGGGGTGAACCCTCACTTACTGAGACCTATGTGACCTCATCATATTTAAATTATAATATAATCCCCCCAAAGTTTTTCTGCTGTTTCTGAATAAAGTTTCAAGTAGAAGGAGGGTGGGCACTGGTTTGTTTTATTGAAACCAGCATAGACATGTGAATTAAAACTTATTTCTACAGCAGCACTCCCCAGTAAATCTTTCTGCAATGACAAAAATATTCTACATTAGCTCTGTGCAATATAGCCACTAGCTACACGTGACCATTGAGCACTTGAAATGGAGCTGGTATTATTAAGGAACTAGTGGCCCAGTGCATGAAATTCTTGCACGGGTGGGGGTGTCCCTCAGCCCGGCCTGCACCCTCTCCAATATGGGACCCCTCAGGGGATGTCCGACTGCCGGTTTAGGCCTGATCCCTGTGACATCCCTCTCACAATCTGGGACTGCTGGCTCCTAACTGCTCACCAGCCTGCCTGCCTGATTGCCCCTAACCACTCTGCCTGTTGGCCTGATTGCCCCCAATTGACCCCCCTCTTTCGGCTTGATCACCCCTAACTGCCCCCCCTGCCAGCCTGATTGCCCACAACTGCCTCCCACCCCACCGGCCTGATTGCCCACAACTGCCCCCCACCCCCACCGGCCTGATCACCTCCAACTGCCCTCTCTGGCGGCCTGCTTGCCCACAACTGCCCCCCTGCTGGGCTGCTCACCCCCAACTGCCCTCTCTGCCAGCCTGATTGCCCACAACTGCCCTCCCCTCCTGGCCTGATTGCCCCTAACTGCTTCTGCCTCGGCCCTGCCACCATGGCTTTGTCCAGAAGGATGTCCGGAAGGTCTCCCGGTCTAATTAGCATATTACCCTTTTATTCGTATAGAAGATTATACTTTTAAATTAATCAGATCTAATTTAAATAACAACATGTGGCTAGTGGTTTCATTATTGGACAGCACAGTTCTAGAGCAAACCTTTCCTATATAATCTCTTCTGGAGATATGTTGAACTTGCACATCTTCAATATAAAACAAAACAAATGTCTCTCAATCTCCATTGCCATTTGTTTCATCTCCACCTTCCTCGCCTCCAATGTACTTCTTCAGTCTGGTTTCTGATGCTGCCAACCCACAGAAATTACAGAGATAAGGTCATCCATGCTCTCAATATCGCCAAACCACTGACATCTGACCCTAGTTGATTTCTCTCTTCTCTATCCGTCTTTAGCTTCTGAGTCAGCCCCATCCTGGGTTTTCTCTTACTTTCCTGGCCTGATTTATTCTTTCATGTAGTATGTCTTCACTGATGTCTAGTATGTACTAAGATTTGAGGTGATGAAAGAAGGACACTGTCCCAGTTCACATGTAGTTTATAATCTGTGGTGCTGATTTTATAAATTTGTGATATTCAACTAAATCAGTGGTTCTCAACCTTCCTAATGCCGCGACCCTTTAATACAGTTCCTCATGTTGTGGTGACCCCCAATTTCATTGTTACAAATTGAACATAATTAAAGCATAGTGATTAATCACAAAAACAATATGTAATTATATATGTGTTTTCCGATGGTCTTAGGCGACCCCTGTGAAAGGGTCGTGACCCACAGGTTGAGAACCGCTGAACTAAATGGATCATACTCTAGAAATATGTTTTACCTTGCAACCCAGTAGACACATATGTGTGTAAATATAATTATAAGAAAAGTTTCAGGAAAAAGATATTTACTCAAGTTATATGTGAAGCATATTCATAATTTTTATATTATTTTTATAAAGCTGGTGGAAAACTATTTTGTTGATTTTATGACCCACTCATAACCTGTTCTAAATGCAAGTCTCACCAGGTCCTTATGCTAGCTTCTGACCATCTTATGCAGAGCCCTCACAGAAGTGCACAGCTCCAGCCCCTGTGCATGCCTAAGTTTCCTTTCTTGGAACTATTCGCCCACACTCCCCACAAGTCACATTTTGAGACCCAGCAGCCTTTCAGACCACTGGTCTATTTGTTCCAGGGGTGCCGCTCAGTCACTGGGTACAAATCCAATTTCATACCCTTTTCCAAATCCTGCTCCTTCTCCTCTATTTAATTTGTTGGTGAATGGTTCCGCCCATTTACCCTAGAAAGAAACCTAGAAGGCATCCTATATAATAAAAGGTTAATATGCAAATAGACTGAACGGCAAAACAACTGAACCAATCAAAGCATAATATGCTAATGATATGCTAAGGCTGCTCAACCGCTCGCTATGACATGCACTGACCACCAAGGGGCAGACAATCGACCAGTCGACCAGTTGCTATGATGTGCACTGACCACCAGGGGGCAGATGTTCTGACCGGTACGTTAGCTTGCTGCTGGGGTCCCACCAATCAGGACTGAGCAAGATGGGCCAGACACCCCCTGGAGCACTCCCTGGTCTGATTGTGCACCAGTGGGGTCCCTCAGCCTGGCCTGTGCCCTCTCAAAGTCTGGGACCCCTCGGGGGATGTTGGAGGGCTGGTTTCAGCCTGATCCTGCAGGCCACTCCCCTTGGGAGGGCACCAGATGCAGGGTTCATGGCTGGTGAGTACTGCTGCAGCAGCACCAGCCTCTCCCGATCAGGACTGATTGGGCGTGAGCCCGTAGCAGGCACAGTGGGGCCGGGATGAATGGGAGCATCAGATAGGAGCTGCAAGCAGTGTTGGACTGCGGGTTAGAGCCCAATCCCTGCAGGCCACTCAGAGGGACACCACCCATGCACTAATTCTTGTACCGGGCCTTTAGTCTTAAATAATCCCCCTCTCATCCACTCTGCATCACATGAAATATCTCTGAGAGATCACTCCTCTGCATTTCATTCCCATCACTTCATCTTAGACTCTCCTCGCCTCCACCATAGAAAATATACCCTGAGTCTTCTAAATCAGCTCTGTCCTGTAGAACTTTCCGTGATGATGGAAATTTCTATATCTTCACTGTTCAATATGGTAGACACTAACCATCTTTGGGGCTCTTGAGAACTTAAAATGTGGCTAGTGCAACTGAGAAATTAAATCTTTAATTTGAGTTTAAATATATGAATATTTAGGTTTAAATATGTGGCTATTGACTAATGTACTGGTCACATGGGTCCACGTAACCTCCCTGCCATAAGTGTGCCCACTTGCAGTTCCTTGCACAAATTAAGAACAAACTAACCCTGACAAAAATTTTTACTCACATTCTTTGCTGATAAATGCTATGTCTCTGGCATAAAAAGAATGCATTTTTTCAAGAATAAATAAATTTTAAATGTATAACTGCTAAAAATTGTCAAAAATATAAGGATTTAGTCATTTATATGTTATCTACACTGTACTTTTTAATAGAAAAATGTGTTAAAATTTTAAATGTACTATGTATTCTGATGCATTCATATTAAAAATTAAGCAGATTTTGAAGATGTTGATTGTGAAAATAATAGGAATATACTGTTCAGTCTTTTTTATTTCTGGATTTATATATACATTCAAATGACCAAGTGATGACCTTAAAGGCAATTGATTCTTCTTTCTTTGACTATTTTCAACTTTCTGTTATTTTTATATTCTATAATTAGGAAAAGGGTAAATTTACTTTATGCACATTTTTTATGTATCCATAATAAAGATTTTATGAGTCTGAAGATCCCCAGTAAACAATAGCTACATCCCTTCCTAAGAGAAAAATGCATTAGGAAATTAAAATATCTCTATTTCTGATAAAGGTTAACTTGAAGGGCATATCATAATGTAAGATCAAAATGGACCTGCTTAGTTTCTGCAGGAACAACCCACCAAGGGGAAATTTTAGTCTGCCATACAGACACTTGCCAAGTTCACTACTTCTCAGCTGATAAGTCTGGAAAGGAAATATAGACTAAATCTCCCAATTGAGGTTCCAATCATGGAATTTAGACCAAAGGCTATTGTCCCACAGATAACACACACTCTCCAGGTTTTTGGATATGTTAGAAAAAAATCCCCAATTTGTAACATGTAGATATATTCCCATCTTAACATACTCTACTTTTTATTATGTAGTTTATTATTTTAATGAGTAAGCTATTTGTTCTCCAAATGCGACACATTGTCTCTTTGTGGCCAATTGCACAAAATTCTAAAAACTCTCTGACTTGCACTAACCCAACAGTTACCAAAAATCCTGAATAGTCACACTTCCTTGGCTTCCCTGAGGCAGCTGCCTCTAAGCACCATGGAACAGGGAGCAGAGAGTGGGTGCTTCCTGTGGACATCCACTCATGAGAGAGGAAGAGAAGCAGAGACTGGTCCAGACACATCCTGTTTCTCTCTTATGTTTACCTACCAGGTAATTTATCTCAATTACATGGGGAAGAGTAAAAAAATCCACTTTCAGAGAAATGATTTCCTTTAACAATATATAGCATGTAGTTACTTGAAAACTGAAATAATTTCTATATGACAATCTACTAGAGAAAAAAATGAGATAAAATAGAAAAAAAAAACACACAGTGAAAACTGGAAATCAGAAGAACTGGTTTGGCTCAAGTCCAACACCAAGATTGAGGGAGGGATTTTGGTTCTCAGAGCCATTATTTTAATCAGTAAAATAAATATTGAATTCCAAAGCACTTCTGAGTATCTTTATAATCTTTATACTGTGTCTATGCTTATATTCCCAAGCATATGAAGAATTTCTCAATGATAAGAAGAATGCTGTCGAGCTTTTGCAACCTTGGCTACCAGGAAAACTTCCTTTATATGTTAGACACTCAATGTTTATTCTTCTTCTTGTTATTAATAAAAAATAAATTTGGCAAAATCTAAAAAAATACACAGCCAGGCAAACTCATCAACCCTTCATTTCCTGAGTCTATGATATGCTACTGAAAATAGGAGTTGTATAATTTGCACACAGAAAAGGAAATAAGACATTAATTTGTCTCATCCTGGATATATCACATACTTGGCTTGACCTCAGATGACCTCTCTATACACTTTCCTAATGATAGGAATGTGGACTGGAATACATTTTGATAAATGAATTTAATTTGCATTAAAAGATAAAGATCATTATCACCTCTCTCCTATACAACTATAATGATACACTTATCAAACCCTATTGCCAAATTTACCTTTCTAATAATAGATATTTATACTACTTAGTGCTTACCCTGTGTCAGACATTGTTCTAAGTTATTTAAAATATATTATCCCACTCTACTGACTCTATTATAATCTTAAGGAGAAAAATAATTATTTTCTCATATGTTCTGCCATCATGCTAAATATGAGTGTTTCATATATATTTTTATATATTTATATGTTATGTATCTATTTACATATAAATAGATATTATAAGACCATACATATTTCTCCTACTTTATTCCATTGCCACATGGTTTACCCTTGCTTTTGCCCCTTGTTGTTTTTGCAACCTCCCATTCCAACAGAGGGAAAGCCGGTTCTCACTACTTCTATCTATTTACTAATATATATAGTATATCTGTATAGTAGTAGTTTCAGACTTTAAATAAAACATCTGTAGGAAATAACTTTATCAGCTAGAGTCCAATATTTATGTACAGTTACTTTTTACCTATAGTCTTATAGACTCCACTCATTTCCCAAGTTACTTAGGTTAGTAACCTTACTCAAAGTCCTTCAGTAAGGCTGTTTTCACTACATTTATAAGACTGTTAGACTGTTTGGTCACAGCCTTCATTGCATGCTGGACCTTGTGACGTCCTAAGTGATTTCTTTTCAATTTGCATATAGTAATATTCACTCTGTTGTTAAGTAAACAAACAAGTTTTGGCAAATTCATCGTTTCATATATTCAACTTTACATTATTATTTAGAGTAGTTTTATCAGCCTATAAAATCCTGAATTTGACCTATACAAACACCCTACCCTGAATGCCCGGCAACCACTGATCCACTTATCATCTGTATAGTTCTGCCTTCTCAAGAAAGTCATGCAAAGGGTCTTATACAGTATATAGTTTTTTTTTCTTTTTAACTTACCAATATACACTTAAGATTCATCAAAGTCTTTCCATTGCTTAATAGCTAATTTCTTGTTAATGTTGAAAAGTATTTTATTTTATGCTAGTTATAAGTGTTGTTTATCTATTCACCTGGTGAAGTTCATCTTGATTACTTGCAGTTTATGGTGATTATAACTATAAACATTTGTGTGCAGGTTTATGTTTAAACAAAAGTGTTCAAATCAATATCTATGAATATGATTGCTGAATTATATGGTTAAGGTTATGTTTAGTTTTATAAGAAACTACCAAACTTCCTTTCAAAGTTGCTGTTTTATTTTACAATCCCATTAACCGTAAGTTAAAGTTCCTTTGCAAAAGCATGGATGGAGCTGGAGAGCATTATGCTAAGCAAAATGTCAGAGAAAGGTAAATATCACGTGATCTCATTCACTTGTGGATTATAATGAACAACATAAACTGATAAACAAAAACAGATCCAGAGACAGAAAAGCATCAATCAGATGCTCAAACCTCAGAGGGAAGGTAGGGGAGGGTGGGGGTAGGGGGGGAAATCAACCAAAGGACTTGTATGCATGCATAGAAGCATAACCAATGGACACAAACACCAGGGGGATGAGGGCATGAGCAGGGGCGGGGGCAATGGGGGGATAAGGACACATATGTAATACCTTAATCAATAAAGAATGGGGAAAAAAATTAAAGTTCCTGTTGCTCTGAATCATCACCAAAAATTGGTATAGTCAATTTTTATATTTTAGTGATTCTAATTGGTGTGTAGTGTTAACTCACTGTTTTGTTATTTTTCCAATAACAAATACTACTGAATATCTTATTTTTAAAAGTATTTTATTGATTTTTTTCAGAGAGGAAGGGAGACGAGAAAAGAGAAACATAGATGTGAGAGCAGACCATCAATCGGCGGCCTCCTACCTGCCCTCTCCTGGGGATTCAGCCCACAACCCAGGCATGTGCCCTGACCAGGACCAACCAGCAACCTTTTGGATAAACAAGGACACATAACCACCTGACCACACAGGCCAGGGCTGAGCATCTTTTTATATGCTTATTTTCCAACTGTTTATCTTCTTGGAGGAGGTGTGTGTGCAGACCTTTAGCCCACTTTTTAACTGGGTTATTTTCTTATTGTTGAGCTTTAATATTTCTTTATACCTATCAGATAAAAGTACTCTATCAGATATATGTTTTTCTTCTTGTATGTGGCTTATCTTTCATACTCTGAATAGTATCTCTTGTAGATCTGAAGTTTTTAATTTTAATAAAGACAATTTCTAAAATTTTCCTTCATAAAATGTTTTGCTTTTGGTGTTATACATTTGGTTTTGTGCCAAAAGCTTATCACCAAATCCAAGGTCACATAGACTTTTTTGTTTTCTTTAAAAACTTTTATAGTTTTCCATTGTACATTTTAATTCTGTGACCCATTTTATGTTAATATTTTGCATGTAGCTTTTCAGTTCCAGCATTTTTTGAAATGCTTCATGGATTATCTGCATGCTTATTTCAAAATGAATTGTTGTTTTTGTCTAGGTACAAATATTTATTACTAGAAGCCCGTAGCATGAAGATTCGCGCAATAGACCTTCCTTCCCCTGGCTGCTGGCACCTGGGACCCAGGCCTTTGGTCCGGCCACAGAGGAGAAGCCAAGCCTCAAGGCTAGGCTTCTCCCCTCCACCCGCAATGAGGCTTGGTTTCAGTCTTCAGTCTTCACTCCAGCCTGAGCCTTCAGTCTTCACTCTGAGCCTGCATATGCAAATTAACCACCATCTTTGTTGGGTTAATTTGCATAGACGCTCTGATTGGCTGGTGGCATAGTGGAGTGACACCAATTTGCATGTTTCTCTTTTATTAGTGTACATTACATTAGAAATTAGAAACTACTGAAAGTTATTTAAAATAAATTTGAGCTTTCATATGTCCTGCGGGATTATGTCACAATTTTAAATTTTCCAAGCATTCTCTCAACAATAGGTAGTAATTACTTTTCCTTCATAGATATGTCTTGTGTAATTCAAGGGATTGTTGGTCATTTACTTTTTAATGTACATTATTTCACATGTTAATCTTAGTCTCTAAACACTTTGAAGGCATTTTATCATAGTTCACTGTGAAACTTTATTAATGCTCTTCACTAATCCCAAGAAATGTTTTTAAAGTACAACTCAGATCTAATTCCTCATTTTCTTCATCTCCAAGTTAGCACTGAATTCCAGAGGTTGACTAGAATTGTGATCAATCGAAGCCATTTATTTTAAATGTAAAATTAATTGTGGAGCTAATATTAATTGGGCTCAATGCTATTTCATGAAAAAATCAAATAGAGAAAATAAAACAGCTTACAAGTCATCACCCTGAATTACAGCATAAAGTGCAACAGTTTTCTTAATTGACTGAGTATTAGTAAAATAACCTAAGAAAATTAGATTAAACAGTCCCAGATGTTTTTTTCCTGTTCACTCCTCTGTTTTTAATTAGAATATTAGGATTTTAACATATTTGAAAGTAAGAAACAAATGAGAATAAGAAATTTAAAATTTAAAATCATAAAGTCTCTAAGACATAATTGGGAGTGACTAGAGTCAGTTTTAAGACTTAATAAAGAGTACCTGTGAATATTTATTTCCAAGACTTATTAATATTTCTAATACATCGCTTAGAAGAGTCAAAGGTCAAAGTGTTGAATAACAGCCTCTTTGACCAAAGCCTCTAGTAAGAGATATCACATGGAAACAATTTCCTACAATTTAACAAGAAGAAAAAAAAATGTCTTTCTCCACCAAAGAATTATCTGGAGCTGAGTATAAAATATGTTACTGGATTGGTTGGTGAAAGTAAATGTTAAATGCTAAGGGAAGACAATATAGAGTTAAGGGGGATGCTTTGGAAAGTTCTTAAGGATTTTCAATAGTTTACTGACACTTTATTATATCAATAAATTATATAACCTTGCCTAAAAACCAAATAAAATAAATGTTTGATTTTTAAGTAAATGTAAATCTATAAACCACTTTCTACATTTTAGTTTTTAGCAATATTAATTTATAAATTTAAAATCTATTGATCAGGTAATTTTGCTTTTGGTAATAAAAGTTATCCCCATGATAGGATCAAAGACACTGGTATTCATTCATTAATTGCTATTTTTTTTCCCTAAAAATACTGACTACTTTCTATTTTCCATGCTTTGTACTCAGCCTTGTGTATATAATGATGGAAAAATAAACAAAAAGTAGTGGGTTGTTTTTTTTTTCCAGTTTCTCGAAGTATAATTCACATACAACATTGTGTAAGTTTAAGGTATGGATCATAATGATTTTATATATGTATATATTGTAAAATGTTTACCACAATCAGGTTAGTTAGCACATCTATCACCTCACACAGTGAAAATTTTGTGATGAGAACTTTTAAAATCTACTCTCTTAGCTACTTTCAAATATATAATACAGTATTATTAATTAAGTAGCTGCTTTTATGGTTCTTATAGTTTTTAGTGGAACAAGTCTGGTGAGAAATAAAAAAAAAAGCACTGGTCAATTGTTGGGTAAGTACCTTCTCATTGAATTGCAACTTTGGCTTAAGGTTGAGAATTGTATATCTTGAATATTCTATGACAACAGATTCACAAATAACACCATAGCTACTGTAACATTAGCAAATCTTATAAAATGAGAAAGGAATTTACAGAATATTGCTAGAGAAATTAGGTGGTGAACCTGTCTACTTCTATGGATAGACAAGGGACAAGATCAGGGTGCCGACCTTCCAGGAACAGGAATGTAGTTGCAGAATAAAAACTGATCAACTGTAGATAACTCCTAGTATAATTCAGTGATTCCTCATTATCCGTATAGCTTAGAGCTGTCCCTGTGTATCTATGACATAAATATTTAAATCTAAATGTTTTCCTCTACAAGATGATAAATATGAATTGCATATTACCTTTAACTATTGAAATAATCAGTTAAAATCCTTGTGGGGATTTCAGTTCAATTCTCATAGTGAATACTTAGCAAATGCAGATGAAAAAGGAGAAAGCTAAAGGTCATAGGGAGAATAGCAATGCCTGTGTGTGCTGTGGGGAATGGCAGGTTAGGGGATGATGTGATAGGGGCAGGGGAAGTGCAGTGTGGTCCTTAGAACACTCTCTATACCCTGGACAATATGGAAACAGGTCACGGTGGGAAGCAAGAAGAAATACCCTCATTGAATGCAAACTCCTTCTATAAAGTTGAGGTATAAGGTGGTTGGAATACATTTTTTTAACCATGTGCCTGACTGATAATGGGGTAAGACCATCTGACTTTATACCAAAGAGTGTGAAATTAAAAGCATGGGATGTAATGTGCTTGAAATAACTCTTTTTAAGTCAGGTGCCTGACTGATTATGGAGTGAGATCATCAGTCTTTATACCTAAGAATGTATGAAAGGCAGGTGGGCAGTGTGAGGATTGAGGTGCTGAGATATACTGAGTACACTCCTATGGAGTTCCATATCTGCCCATTGTACGTAAGCATTTAGTGAATGAATGATAAAATTCGGTGAGTGGAGTGTACAAGATACAGAAAAGTAGAATGTATATTTAGGGCACGGAAGATGCAAACTAGATGACACCACAGATGTAGAATTAACAAAATAACAGAATGTTCTCATAATGTCAGTATTCACACAACTATTGGTCACAGTTTTCGAGTGGCTAAGGTGAGCTAACTTGGGATACAAGAGCGGGTTATAGATCATTGGATGTGCAAACTGGACTCCAGTGAGATTTTGGAAACTAAAGGTCCCCTCTCTCTATGGATCTGTGTTTGTTCTTTGGCTTCGATGAAGCACCAATGACAGGACTTTAGGAATTGCAGTTTCCTTGATCCTGGGAAGTCCAGAGATCGTTGTATAGCATTATGGAATTTGGGGGTTCAAACCTGACCTTTAAATTACTTTCTACCTCTAGCTCCTATTGATTCTCTCCCACTATAATACTGACATAAATAACATATGCAACATGTTTCGTATATAATGAGACAATCAAGTAAATTAGCATTTAACTACATACATAATGGGGAAAATAGCTCTGCTTTTATCTACAGCAAGTGAAAATGCTTTGATTTGTTGAATATATAATACCAACGCATATAACTTGGACCCCAGATCTTTGTAGCTTCTCTTGGTCCCTAAATTGGGCAGCCTAAAAACCACATGATTGTTAAGATGAAATCATTTTAATGTACTGTTAGTCTACTAGGTGGATACTCTTGAATCATGGGTGTAAAGACTATTGGTAATGTTGAATGAATGCCTAATTTTGGTTTTAGTTTTCCTATAAGTAACTATACTTATTTATTTCCACTAAAAATGGAAATAAAATATTTTGAACTAGAAAAGTGCTTTTGAATATCTGGACTTGTCTTAGGAAACTGAGCTGTTTTTAGTCTTATTCCTTTCAAGTAATAATATTAACCTTATTATACTTTATTCTAGTTGGCCTTGATTCTATGAATAAAACCTTTCTTTTTGAAATAAATGATTTGATTAGTCTTCTTAAATTATCATTTTTTGGCTTAATTTTAAAATAGTTGGACTATATTCTTTACTTAGTTACTGGCTTATGAACTGATTAAATTTATGCGAATACCAAGTAAAATTTTGTTTTTAAGCTGACTACAACCAAAGTGCACACATCTTTTGAGTTTTATAAAATTTGAACATTTTCCATTTCCCCTTTTAATTAAAATATTATTTAACTCCTCTATTTTCCCTCAGTAGTTGAAACAAGTGTAAGTGGGAAATTTCAAAAGAACAGGAACACTTGGCTGTATTTCTGGCTGATCAAGAAGCAGAAAATGCAGGAAATCTAATGAGAAAGCTTATTATTATGATTTGCACAGCTCAGCTTTTGCATAATCAAGCATGTCAATGCACTCACACATTTGCGAATGCTGCTTAAAACCACACATCTGAATCTTTTTAATGTTACTCCATTACCATTGCTTTTGCTGCCCCACTCAGGAAGCCATCATCCATGACCCCAATTTTCAAAATGGGCCAGCTAAAAACAAAGACTGGATGTGTTTCCTAATCCTATCAAATCTTTTTTTTAAAAAAAAAAGCAGAATGAAAACAGGTGGTGTTCTCAATTTTTAAAGGAGACGAATTATGAACTGTAACTTGAATATGGCTGTGATTATCCAGGTACAATTGCTCACATGAAAGTTGGTAGACTGTAGAAAATGCCATGTAATATTCAGGTGATCTTTGTTAGCACCTGTGGTGCTTTTGTTCCCTTGAAATCATGCAATACTTCAGTTAATGCTATAGGAACATATGTTGCTATTTGTCAATATGATAGTGTAATGCATATGCATGAAGGAGGGTGTCAAGCCAAGGAAACTGCATCTATATCTTCTCAAAAGAATTGATCTGAGTAGTAAACGCCCTTCACTCCCTTTTTCATCCTTCCCTCATCCCTATACTTAAGACTCACATTAAAACATGGTGAAATGGTGAGGACTGTAAGACCTAATTCACCATTATAGTGTAGAAATATTTTAAAATTCTGGGTCAATGGATGAAGATAATTATATGGCTATCCATTTTATAACTAATCGTTATATAATTACTGCTATTTTATTATATTTGTGCTTATTAAATATTTAGACCAATGATTCTGAATAAAGAGGATGAATTTTAAATCTCACTTTTCATGGTTGTATTTTTAATGTATAATGGTGCAAAATAAAATTAGAGCATCAGTGATTAGTGTTCCCTTTATGAATAAAAAAAGAAAATACATGGGTTGGCAAAATTCAGTGGGTTTATAGCTAACTGAAGAATCTCTTACAAAGGTGGCTGTTCATGGATTCCTGATGACCTGTAAAGGTGCAGGTGGTGCAGTGACATGGGATCAAGGATCTACAGCTAATATTCAGAAGAGGACCTTGATGTCTTTTCCATTAAATGTGTGGGTGGCACAAAAGCTATAAATAGGGTTAGAATACAAAATGATGTCAACAAAATGAAAAAAATAAGTAACAAATAATGAGATGGCATTTCAAAACATTAAGTAGAGAGGACTGACCTTGGTCTGAAATAAAATTGATTTTTGCACATATAACATAGCATGGGGAAGTTGAGACATAACAAAACATATGTTAGGGATTTTATCTGGTGGAAAGATTAATATGAAACAACTGAATGATTAATAAAAGCACCCAGAACCTTTACAATACATCACCCTTTGGACAGGGCTTTAAGTGTCCCAAGACAGATTTTAATGTTTTTTCCACAAAAATATTTCTAGGCCTAATTTTGTAAATTGAATTAGTATATTAAAATTTAAAATCATGAAAAATATATAATATTATCATAACGTGAAGGTTAAATAAAAAGTATTCCAAAATGGATTCAAGTACTGCTAGGAGAACACATTTAATACTGAATTAGAAATCTAAACCTGCTTACATATACAAACAAATCACATGAAAGAACAATTCACAAAGAAAGTTGCCCGGTAAAATATACAAATATGCCAACTTGCTTAAATGAATTTAAAAAAACCTAATTGAAAACACTAATGCAATTTTATTTTCCTTAATAAGTAAAAAAAAAAAAAGTATATAACAATACTTGAACTGTAAGTAACAACTACAAAAAAGGATATGCATTCATAACTCATATGGAATACTTTGTTAGAATATTTATCAAAAGCTATAAATTCATACATTTGACCTCTTCCCTCTTAAATTTCAATCCTAATTATGAGACATGTTCCTATGCAAAAAATAAAAGCAGAATAGAAACTCTATGCAAATGCTATTTGAAATATTACATGAAACTTTTGTGGGCAGTCAATGTACTCAATGATAAAGGAGTGGTCAATTAGATTGTGATTGTTCTCTCAATGAAATATAAATGTGTTATAAAATAATTTATGAAGTTTTCTAAAAGGCATATAGGCATGACATATTATCAAATGAATGCAGGTTACAAATTATAAACACATTATATAAAGCTGCATAAAATATATAGGTATATGTAAAAAATGAGAACCTTACAAACATTGACAATATTTTTTAGGATGGCTAAAAGATGGGATAATATCCACATTGAATTATTTAAAAAAATAAAATCAGCCTGGCCGACCTATAAACCAGGAGGTAATGGTTTGATTCCAGGTCAGGGCACATATGCTGGGGGTTACGGGCTCCATCCCCAGTAGGGGGTGTGCAGGAGGCAGCTGATAAATGATTCTCCCTCCTCACTGATGTTTCTATCTCTTTCTCCCTCTCCCTTCTTCACTGAAATCAATAAAAACATATTAAAATTATATAAAATCATACCTCAAGCCAAGAATAAAGTCTAGGACATATACATATACATATTACTTATATATGCCTGACACTGAAGCAAGTCATAAATGAGTTAGTATAGAAATAAGAAAATTCAGGAAATAAATTTAAAAAGATATTTGGAAACTATTGATATTTATGGAACAGGCAAAGAATGAGGACTCCCTTTAGCTTGATTTTAAAAAAGCAGACTGAAAAAGATTGCACCAGCTACATCTCCAAAGTGAAAAGTTTAGTTCTACTATAACTGGTAGGGTAGCTTCCTTGCTTCCCTAATTGCCTTAAAGACAGAAAACAAAGCCTCGCTACTCTGAAGTAACCAGAGCATATTTCTCACCCTCAGGAACCTGTAACAACTGATGTGCTTGTTTGCAATTTAGCAGTAGCAAACCTGAGTCAAAGCCGTCAGTTTTGGATTGGCTTCAAGGAGGCGGTGTCCAGGACGAAAGGCTCTTACAAGCTGTCTGTTCTGATCCGCTCTCTAAAAACCGGGAGAGCTACTCCAGCAGATGGCAAAATCGGCTGGGGGGAGCAATATGGCTGAGGTATTGTGCACTCTTACTCTCCCAAGTTTCTGAGCATGTGCGTCTAACTGCATTGCAGTCTCCTTACTGCTCCCCTACACCACCATCTTCTCATGTAGGCAATGCTCTCATGCCAGCCCCCACCCTCTCATCATCACCCTCCCCCCCAAGAATCTCTCTCTCGCTTAGCTGAAAATGACGAAGAAGTCCAGCTCCCCTAGTCCCATGCAATTCAGAGAGCACAGCTGAAGTGTATAACTGAAGACTGGGAGTGGAGGATGCATTTTTACAAACCATTGACCCTAATACTGTGTTTGCCAAGAAATCCTCAGTAAAGTACTGACCCAAAACTGACCCAAATTCTAGGCCAAGTGTGGAGTCTTGAAAGTAACTACAATGGCTATTCACTTATTCAATAATATTTTAATGAACACTTATCAACCTGGCACAAGACACATTAAGATAAATACCATTTTTCTCAAGTTAATGTTTAACAGATGAAATTTTTGTTAATGTTTTTTAAATTGATTTTAGAGAGAGAGGAAGGAAGAGGTAGAGAGAGAAACATCAATGAAAGAGAAACATCATCAATCAGCTGTCTCCTGCATGCCCCCTGATGGGGAGCAAGCCTACAGTCTGGGTATGTACCCTGACCAGGAATTGAACCCGTTACCTCCTGGTGCATGGGTCAATGCTCAAACCACTTAGCCACACTGGCCAGGGCAACAGATGGAATGTTTTTTAAAGTATGTAAAATACTTACAATACTTTGGCATGTATTAATAACAGTACATACATAAAATTATACCACCAATAATAGAATCCTAGCAATGTATAAAGGATGAGGAAGACAGATGCCAGCGAATAAGGGAAGTGCCCGTTGTACAGTCTAGAAACACTGTCAGAAATTCCCCTGGAGAATTACTAGGCCATTCCAGGCAGAAGGAAAAACATGGATAAGAAAGAGGCACTTCAAATGATCAATCATTTTAGAGGAAGTTCCAGTGGATTTTTGTGACTGGAGCAAAGGGTATGTGGTTGACAAGTGCTAGGGTATATGGTTGACAAGCCTTTTAATAGATTTAATTGGGATGGTATTTCAAAGTAAGCAGTAAAAAGTGGAGAACAGAGTTAGGGTGATATTTCTTGAGGCTGTGAGAATCATCTGAGTGATGCTGAGATACTAAAAAGGGCACGGGAATGAGATGAGGACTGGATATGAGATATATTTTACAATATAAGAGAGATTTTAGAAGTGGGATTCACAGAACTTTTCACTGATAAAGTGTAGGTAGCTCCCCCTAAAGCAAAATTGCTCCTTTAGCTGAGATGGTGTTCATTAAAATGTATGTCTCGCTATAGCTAGCATATTATTTTATGCTGGTTTCCCACAGAAGCATACCAAGATATGGGTTCAGTTTACTATGTAGGTCTTCTCAAGAAGCACAGGTGGGAGGGCAGGCATATGAGAAGGGGAGGAAAGGGAGTCAATACAGGTGCATAGTGAGCAGGTTTCCACTGTGAGTTACCGAAGCCCAATTCCACTGCGACATGCTTCCCAGTTATTCCACCCAAAGTGTGATTCCATTCATCAACTCCATCCATCAACTGCTTGTATACTACTCATGGGGGCATTAAATGGTTTGCACTCTGCCTTGACCCTTGCCCACAGACTGAGAATATTTTTATAGCCAAAGAATGCCTCCAGACAGAAAGCCACAGGTGCTTGCAGTAAGAGGCTGTCAGAACTGTGAGTGCCAAGGAGACTTGGGTGGGACCACAAAGCATCTGCTACACACATTAAACCAGTATTTCTCAATCGAGACTTTACATATAGATTTCTACAATAAATTTCAATGTTTTTATAATGTTTTTTTTCCATCTTACATAAACACAGCTGAAGCATATTCTGAATCTGGATCGTGATTTTGAACTTGTTTGCTTCCTGATGATATCAGTGACTAAGTGATAAATGATCAAGAAATATAAATTTAAACAGTAAATAAGAAAAAAGTCAATGAAGATTGTATGAATGGAGGCTTCAGAGAAGTGCAAATAGAGAAAAGTAAAAGATTTTATCCACATGGCCCAAGCTAATGAGGAATACTGTAATGGGTTGAATTGTGTCTGAAAGAGATTGATATTACTGTTCTAAGATCAAAGTTTCATGACATGTCCAGCTTCACAAAAGTATCTATGATGGTTAATTCTCTGTGTTAACTCAGTTGCATCATAGCGCCTAGATACTTAGTCAAACATTATTTTGGATGTTTCTGTGAGTGCTTTGAATAAGATTAATGTTTAAATTAATAGGCTTTGATACAGGAGATTGCCCTTTGGATTGTGGGTGGGCCTTATCCAATCAGCTGAAGGTCTTAATAGAACAAAGACTGATTTATTTGGAAAAAGGAGGAATTCTGCCAGTAGATGGATTTTAGAGAACACTGATTAATCCTTAGTACCTGCCGTTAAATAAATTGCCTGGACTAATGTGGGGTGGGAATGGGACCATTGGTCCACCTTGAGCCATCTTTGGGCCAATCAATGGTGAGAGAGGACTGGAATATGCAAACTATGGTGGGTCCCATATTATCATTTGATCATACAGTTACAGCAAGAGAAATAATTATTTTACCAACAAACAAAGTTTGAAGAGCTAATTGAGGAATGTCTCACATGTATAAATATGGTTGCTGAATTAGCTATAAATATAACATATTTAAGAGAAAAGAAAAGTAAAACTAATGTTTGGGTATGGCATACTTTTAAAAACAAAAAAGAGTTTAATTCATTCCTTTTGGCAAAAAGTCACATGTGGTTAAACTTAATTAAACTGGTGAATTTCAAAGTACACCACCGCTTGGCCTGAAACATCTGATACAAATGACATTTGTAGAGTCATCTTAAAAGTGTTTGGACCTAATTTATTTTCATTATTGAATGTAATCTACATTTGGCATGTTGTATTACAGACTACATATTATGTAAAATATACAATTCATCTGATTTCTTATTTAGCTTGAATTTAATCTAAACAAATTACATATTGAAATTTTAAAATCAAGTAAAAATTGAAATATGCTAAAGTCAGAAAAAGAGAAATATCACATGATCTCCCTCATTTGTGCAATATAATGAATACCATAAACTGATGAATGAAAACAGAACCAGAGTCATACGCAGAAGCATCGAATAGACTCTCCAACCTATGAGGGAAGGCAGGGGATGAGGGGGTAAGAGATCAACCAAAGGACTTGTATGCATGCATATGAGCATAACCAATGGACACAGACAAGGGGGGGTGGTGGTGAAAGCATGTGCTGGGAGTTGGGGCGGCCAGGGAGAGGTCAATGGGGGAAAAGGGAGACTTATGTAATACTTTAAACAATAAGGAACTTAAATTAAAAAATAAATAAATAAAAATAAAGAGAAGGTTTCTCAGGCCAAAAAAAAAGAAACATGCTAAAGTATTTTGTGTTATAACATTTTATGGCTGTGTAATTACATTTATAATGTGCAGTAAATATTTACAGCCTGATAATATGATCTAAAAGATGTTCAGATATGAAAGACTCAAGTGTTTTCCCCATAATTTCATTGCCAGCACTTTGTCATAGATTTTGTCACCCAGTTATTGGGTATATGAATCTGTGGTTAATTCTGGACGGTGACAGATTTTTTTTTGGAAGAGAGAGGACTGTTAATTTCTATTTTATTTTCTACTAGCACTTAACAGGAGAGTAGAAGTCTTTTTTTATTTTTTATTTCTGGCTCTTTACTGGGATAAGAGGCTCCCCCTCTTTCATTTAGCCCCTAATATAAAGTACTACTACTGTAGCATAGATTTAGCAATATATTCATTTTATGAGCAATGCATTAGTTGTTCCATACATGAATTCATATTCAGAGAAACTTGGAAGGCCGCTAGCTGGCCTTGAAAGCTAGACCACAAGCATCTCTTTTGCTAACTCTGCCACCCATTGACTGTCACTGAGAAAACATATGAAATCTCTGGATATTATTTTCCTCCGTTGGATGTTGTGAGAAATAAAATAAAGTTTCCAGCCTTCAATTAAATAAATAAAATTTGATTGTACTACAAATACTAGTAACTATTTTAAGAAAAAAGTATCAACAATTAGGACATTAATGATTTCAATTGTTCATAGAACAACCATTTGCATTTTCTCAAGCACATATCATGTCTTTTTGCTCTCTCAACAAGACTCTTTGAGAACTGAAACTTTGTGTCTTACTGCATCCATTTCAAAAATCTGCAGATACTTTGGAATTTTTATGCATAATGGGATATTTTTCAGAAAAAAAAAACTTAGCTGTGTGTGTACTATCAAACTTGCAGATTGAATATTTTAATGCTATATTTTTGGTCACTGAATCAAAATCTTTCTCAACTAAATACATGGTCATTATAACATATCCCAGGCACTTGTTTCAAATCTATGCCTTTAAGTTACTTTCAAAATAGTATGAGTATTTCCAAAATAAGCCCTGAATACTTCCTATTTGGTAAAATGCATCCCTCTACCAACATTCAGGTTTGCACTTTGCTCTCTCAGACTTCTTATTTTCATATACCATTTTCCCCATCCTTCTTTATTTAGTATCTAGTTTGCTTAACCAATTATTATCATTTCAGTTGCTGAGTGCTGCAGTACATATTGCATGAATATTGCTGTTGCAGTCCAGTTGCTTTTCCTGGAGCCCACAGCAAATGATCGTTCAAGTACCACTGCAGAACAAGAGGAGTAGGTGTGCATGCACTGCTTCCAGGAACATTCAATCTCCATATTGATTGAGACCCCACGGGATATAATGTAATTGTTATGGCAACATGAGTGGGTTTGTTTGTTGGTCGATTTGTTTTAATTGTATTTATTCATTGTTTCTTTTATTCGTTTACCTTGATTTCATTGGCTTTTGTGTTTTATTTTGTTTGGGAGTAATTGGAGAGGGAAGCAGGTCTCATTTTTAATAAAATGTGTCTTTTTTAAAGCAGCCATTATGAAATGTAGGTATTATCACAAGAATTATGGTTTTTTTCAGTTATTTTATATATGACAAAATGTTACTTTGTGCGGTTTTTTCTTTGTTTGTTTTTTCCAGTGGAGAGCGCGGACACAGTCCCCCACAACCACAAATTATGCATCTAGTTTCCCACATTTGGGGAAATCGCCTGGGAAAACCACCTTCGTGATTATGGCAGCTCCCCTTCTGGGTTAAGTATTATATAGACAACACTGAATTGTAACTATCACACATTTGCTTATGCCAACCCTGCCTGTTCCCTCTGATTTTTCTTCTTCACTGTTCACTTTTTTAATTTTAATTTCTCTTATCAGCCCCTACTCTTCTATTTTGTTGCTGTAATTGTTACTTATTTGACTGATTTGCTTTGTGTAGCTACCCAATTATTTTTATCAATTAAATAATAATAGATACCACATTAAGAACCTAGTAAGAATTCTTGCCACAGACAATCCGGGATAACAAAGGAGGTCTCCCCGAGGCTTAGATTGCAGGAGTTTTAAAGCCTGTTTACTTTTGAAGAAAAATAATAATATGTGGTCAGGTATAATGAGTTGGATAGTCTCAAACCACTGAAATGGATCTAAGGGTATAAGATGTTCACTTGTATCAAAGATTTATTTCCATCTGTGAACAAATGAAGTGGGGTCAATAGTAAGTAGACTAAATCAATTATGATAAAGGTACAACAGCACCTCACCCAAATCAATGGAAAGCTCTAAAGGGAATATTTCCCCACACCGTGTTCTGCATCTGGTTGAAATGCCCGGATCTTTATACTCCACCTCACTCATCAACCAGATCCAGGCTGTTCCAAGGAAAGCATGAGGATGGGCAAGGCAGCTCTCTGAAGCTGAGGGAACCCCTGAAGGAGCTGACACCTCGAGGCTTCCTGGTGACAGAACTCCCACAGATGGAAATAAATCCTTCCTGAAACAGGGACCTGGGTGGAGCCTCACTGTCTACAGCATCAGAGAGGAGTAATTTGGAATATATCATAGACAGATGTTAGAGTATCTACAACCTGGCTCAGGCCCAGGATATTGTTCCAAGTTTCATGATGAAGGAAGCTGTGAAACAAAGTGAAAATTAACTTTGAGTACCTAAAATAAGTTGTAATGTCTCCAAGGTCAGAATAGCTCAGTAGACTCAAGTATCCACAGAAGAAAATCACACTGAACTTTAATTTCAGTAGAAACACAACATTAACTATAGTTCCTACATTAGTAGGATAATACTTATCCATTCAGCCAGAATTTATCCATTTTTACTATCCCTAATACTTTGCTAGAGGTGATGTTAATGATAGAGGTGGCGGTAGAAACATAGTAAGTTTTAACCCCAGATAACTGCCCATGAATTACCTAATAGCTTACTGCTGTAATAATCAAAAATTCAAAGAGCTTTCACCATAAAAGTATATATTTTAGCCATATTAGGATAAGGGTATATGTCCTGCTTTTTTAACTCATTCAGGAACTCACATTTTACCAACCCAAGGTCCTTCTGCCCAGTGCTGTTAGGTGAAGCAGAGCAGAAACTTCATTGTTTGATCAAGGAAGGGAAACAGGTAAGTTCATGCTCTAAGAGTCTAAGGCAGCCATGGGCAAACTACAGCCTGCGGGCCGGATCCGGCCTGTTTGAAAAGAATAAAACTAAAAAAAAAAAAAGACCGTACCCTTTTATGTAATGATGTTTACTTTGAATTTATATTAGTTCACACAAACACTCCATCCATGCTTTTGTTCCGGCCCTCCGGTCCAGTTTAAGAACCCATTGTGGCCCTCGAGTCAAAAAGTTTGCCCATCCCTGGTAAGGGCACCTTCTCCCTGACTGGAAAGGAGCCTTCTGTATTTACAGGCCATGACATGCAGTGATTAAATCCTTTTAGGCATGCACTGTTCTTCTGTTGCACTTAACCCTTTGCACCTGGTCCTTTTTTGCACAAGATGCCCATCAACATATTGGTCTTTGCATTGGGCACTATGGTCTTTGTGCTTCACCTTTTTCATTTAGCGGTAGGGAATCCTTTTCAGTTCCTATAAGGAAGCATAGCTCAGGACATCATTTGGGTATTGACAAACATAGGGTCTTTTAGATGATAGCCCAGTGAGTATTTCTCCCTCTATATTGTTTGAATCCATTACATTAAGCCAATATAGCCAGAGGAAGGGGAAGGTTGGTGAGTGGGTTCTTTCTAAAGACCTGGTCCTAGAAGTGGCACTGATCATTTCACTCACATTCACTGACCATACCTCAGTCACAGATTCACACTGCACTGCATTAGAAACTGCAAAATGAAGCCTGGCAGGGCTCCAGAAAAAATATGACAACTTGAGCACTGGTAAGCATTCGTAGCCTCTGCAATGACTTCTGAGATGAGTGAGAATTTAGGGAGGAACTTAAAAAAGCAGAACTGCTGGTGAGATAATTATATTGACTTAGAGTTCAAAGCAAGAAGTTTGATTGTCATTCAAATCACCTAAGGACAGTTTGTGGCAGGAAGAACTACAAAATAAGAATAATGGGTTGCACTTTTGCTCTATTAAGCAATTATCCCAGGAATCATTTAAAAGTTACCTAAGGGAAAATCTCAACAATTTATCATTCAAATTTTTCTTTTCTTTTAAAGTACACAATGTCAGATCTATTAAGAATTTGCAATAGTTCTACTTGTTGAATCATGAACTTCTTGTACTTAGAGAAGATTAGTGTGCATATTATATAATGCTCTATGCAGATTCAACAATTATTGAAATGTGGTATGATGGATTACGATCATTATTTTATTTGAAGCCAAAGTAAGTACTTCCAAACTATTGTCAAGTGCCAAAAAAAGTTATAATACGTGTTGACATGTTGTTGTCGTTCAGTGGAATTTAAATTTTTACTGAGGTTAGGATGGGGAGAAAGGACTGCATCCAAATTATCTATACAACTGTAAGCCTACTTTTGCCCCACCCTGTATATGAAATGACTTCACAGTTATGAACCATGAGTATTACTTGAGGATAGAGAATGCTAAAAGTGAAAAAAATAGCTGTGACTAAAATAGAAAAATAAATTCTAGTCTGAGGTTCTACATGCACCCACCATACTCCTACTGTACGACAATGCTTTGTGATGAACAAAGTCACAAGAAGAAAAATATACATGGGAAGCAAAGGGTGGATGCCAGTTAAGGAACCAAGGGAGAGTTGGGAAAACATCAAGAAAGATCAAATCCATTGTAAATCTGATAACTCAAAATAAGCAACTGAGGAGTTATGAAAATGGAGTAAGAAAGGGGTTCCAATTCAGGATAATTTAATGGACCTAACAACACATGAAGGTTTAAGCAGACTATTTAAGGCATAGACTTAGTTTAAATGAGCAAGCCTGGTTTAAAAGGACTCACTTCTAAATACATAGCTTCTGATGGAGACAAAAGGCAATAAAGGAAGAAGAAATAATCACATTTTGGAAATTGGGTGATAAAGAGGAAAAGAAAAAGTAGAAATTTTAATATCTTGGAAAGCAAAAGAGAACTGTAAAAATATAGAACTCAAAACTGCTTTGTGACCAGCAAAACAACGGGACAAAAACCCTTGCTATATTCGTAGACTATGATACACTAGCAGGAAAGGATATCTTTAAATTAGAAATCTGAAAAGGATATCTTTAAATTAGAAATCTGTCAAAAAAGAATGAGGGGGATATCTACTAGCTGATAGTTGAATGATATCTAGAACATACAGGTAAATAAAAATACAAAATCCCCAAAGAGTATCCATGTTATGTTACACCTCATACAGAAAAAAGAGGATATAAGAATATATACACATATGTGCTCCCTGATTACCCACAGGGAACATGGCCAAATGGTGGTAAAAGGCAAGAGTGGGAAAGGGACAGCAGACGTGAAGAGGAAGTGATCCTTCTTTGAGATTAACTGTTTCATAACTCTAACTCTTAGAAATATAGCTGTTTTACATACCTTTCACTCCCCCCCAAATAAACAATATTAACAGTATAATATATAACAGCATAACTGTACTGAAGAAAACATGAGACAAACCCAAATTGAAGGAACTTTTATGAAACAGTAGATAAATACCCTTCAAAGGTGTCAAGATCTTGAAAGACATATCTCCTATATAATAAAGAGCTAATATGCTAATTAGACTGGACAGTGGAATGATCTTCGGGAATGACCAGTGGGCAGGGGGTGGGGCTGAGAGGCAGCCGGGGCCACGAGAGCCTATTCTTGAATGAATTTCATGCCTCAGGCCTCTAGTAATCATATAATATAAAGGGTAATATTAGAAGAAGCTAGCCAAAGAATATACAGGAATCTTCTTACTACTTTTGCAACTTTTCTTTAAGTATAAATTTAGTTTAAATAAGTTTCTGAAACAAAAGAGAGATGGATGTCTGAGATGTGGAATTAGAATTTCATTTTTTCAGCAGTAGGATTAAAATAAAGTATAGCTTTTGAATGGCCCTAATTAAGGGTATTTTTCAATTTGATAAGTAAATGATTAGTAAATAATTTGTTAAAAGAGAACATAATAAAGGGCCAGGTGGACAGAATTGGTAAATGCTCAGTAATGCAAAGATGACTGCCTATTAAAAATTAAATAAGATCTATACTAATAAAAGGAAATATGCTAATTAGGGCAGACAAAGCCACAGCAGCTACAAGGCCCTGGGCTCAGGCAGCCATGGGCTCAGGCAGCTGTGAGACCTGGTGGCTGGCTGTGAGGCCCTGGGCTCAGGCCTTGCAGCTGCTGCAGCTGGCAGTGGCAGCAGCAGCGGGGTGATGGGGGCGGCGCCTTCCCCTGATCAGCCTGGTCATCTCCTACAGAGGGAGGCCAGACTGAGGCTTAGGCCTGCTCCCCGTCAGTAGGACATCCCCTAAGGGCTCCTGGACTGTGAGAGGGGGCAGGCTGGGCTGAAGGACCTCACCCCCCAGTGCACAAATTTTTGCTCACCGGGCCTCTAGTAATAAAATAAAATAGAATGGATAGTATTATTCCTTGTGAATAATTATTCACCATATATCATTATACACAACTAGACAGTGATACATTTTCAATAACTGATAGAATATTGTTTTAAAATTTAGTCCTGACTTATTCAATAGGAATGAAATAAATAAACATAATCAGAGAAACATATTTGAATTGTTAAATTGTGTTTGTAACAAGAAAACACCCAAGAATTTTAATTTTAATAGTGTAAAGTCTTGGGTCCAGTCAAAGTAAGATGACTTTGTAAAGGAACTATGTTTTTGTAAATCATTAAAGTTACCTAAATACAAGATTGTTTTGAGTATTTTATTTCAAAAACTTAAGTTTCCCTTTCTTGAACACAGATTTTCAGGGAGTATTTCAGAGTTAATTAAGGATTCATCAATTTAATCAGTATTGCAATGGACTAACTATTTATGAGCCCCCAAATTTCCTATTATAAAACCCTAACACTCATGTGATAGAATTTGGATGTGGGGCTTTTGGAAGTTAATGAGGTCATGAGGGTGGAGCCCACATGAATGGGATTAGTGCCCTTGAGAAGAGACCTGAGAGCTAACTAGCTCTCTTTGCACCATCTGAGGACAAAGCAAGAAGAACGTCCTCTGTAGACAAGGTTGAAGGCACTCTCTTAGAACGCTCTCACATGCTGGCACCTTCATCTCCAGCTTCTACAATGTGAGAAATAAATGTTTATTGTTTAAGTCACCCAGTATATGGCAATTTGTTATAGCAGCCTGAACTAAGGTCAGCTTTTATTTTATATGGAGCATTTCAAACCATGCACACTTAAAATAAAAGGTATGTTCAGATGGAGATGGAGCAAGGGAAATTCTAACTAGCAAAAATAATCATGGATGTTTCAATGTTTTACATCTTTTTACACCTTAATTTTACTGAAATATGATCAAACTAGAACTGTAGTTCTAAAATATATTGCTTTTTTTTTCTTTTTCCCCCCTGGTTAGGACATATTTTATTTCACTGAGTAATGCCTGGATGCTGAATGTAACAGACATGACAGAAAAGTAGCAAATCTGGAGTTAGGGGATATAATGAATCAACTAAGTTGTGGAAATCAAGGACATTCGATTACTTTGGACCTCACACACATAAACAACAACATAAACCTCTGAGCATTAAAATCAGTCTGGGGATCAGTTTGTCACCAAAATTATTGCATCATTCCGTGTTCTCTAAAGTACAGAGCTTTAGTCTGTCTCTGTTTCAGTTTATTTGCAGGAGGTGGACATCATACTTCCAGTAAACTCTGGTTGGTATGAGAGGTATAAATTTGACATCCCCGTCTTTCATCTGAATGGCCAGTTTCTGATGATGCATGGAGTAAACATCTCAAAACTTGACAAACAGCTCCAGAAACGTGAGCAGCGAGGTTTTGGAGGCTGATCACTATCCCAAAAATATAAAATATATTGCTTTTCACAATCTAAGCTTCCACTGGTTAAAAAGAATTATCACAAACCAGTATATACAAAGGGAGATATATTCATTTCTGCTACATTGAAAATCAAGTTTTTATAGAAAAGAAAAACAGAGGTGGGTTTTTGATTGTTGCCTTTAAAGATATTAGCAAAATGAAAGAATGAGATATTTTCTTTCATGCATGTCTAAAGCTAATAATGAACTGTAGATATATAAATATATAGTAACAAAAAATAAGACCACATACTATTAATTCAGAATCATAATCATTAACATGAAAAGGAAGCTCTATACCCCATGAATTTTCATCACAAGGATAAGTCCAGGACCAGAATTTTTAGAAGACACACACACTTTATTAAGACACTCAAGTATATTACTTAGCATCATCATTTTAGCATTGATTCTAACTTCATGATTTGAGTCAGTCTGTGGTTTGACGATAATAGCACATCTCATCTGAGAGCTGCTTTTCATTTTGCCTTTGTGGTTTGGAAGGTTCCACTTCCTAAAATCAAATCTCTCTCTTTCTGCATGAAGTGTTCAATTACCATAGCTAAAAATGTTCCTCCCAAATGTGTCACTGAGGTGGCTGCATCACTTAGAGACCTTTTCTTGATTCTATTGTATATGACATCTCCTTTTCCGCACCACATGCCCTTGCTCCTGCCTAACTTCTTCATCAAGTGCTCTTCACTCCCGCAGAGAGCTCTGCAGAGTCTACGGCAGCTATGCAGAGGAAAAGGTTGCCTGGTGCTCTAAGGACATCATTATCATCCCTCCCTCCTTTTAGAAACCGATTTTATCTTGGGGAGAAAGAATCAAACACACAGAGTTTACAGCCTCATGTTCACACAACCTGAAACTTACACATACAATCCAGCACAATGAATGTAATATGCAATTTCCTTTCATGTATAAAAGGCTGTTTTTTATCCTGACTCCATGTCATATTTTGGGTGCTCTTATTTTTCTAATCCTGCAAATAATATTGAGGTGGAGGTTGAAATGACTATTGAATACTAACATTCCAAATATTTATAAATAAAGGTAATATGGGCTTCCATTGTGTTTCATAATGCTGGATCATAGATTATCTTGATGCATTTGAAAATCACATTTCTGTAGAATTAAATGGCTTAAAAAACACATTTCTGAAAAGTTAAATGTCTTAAAAATGACAT
This sequence comes from Myotis lucifugus, assembly GCF_000147115.1. Classification (NCBI taxonomy): domain Eukaryota; kingdom Metazoa; phylum Chordata; class Mammalia; order Chiroptera; family Vespertilionidae; genus Myotis; species Myotis lucifugus. The sequence goes on from NW_005871048.1 coordinate 19,218,003, forward strand.
TTGCTTGGTGCAGTAAATCACCTGACGACTTGTGGCAAGTCAGGTTTACTCTCATACCCTAATTAGAATAAGATGTTAAATATCCAGTAGTTTAAACAGGACACTTGAATTAGATTTTCTGACTAAAGGCATCATTTTTGGTTATAAAGATAACAGTCATTTGTCCTTCCATACAAAACTGAAGGCTAAATATAAGATGAAAAGAATTAAATAAAACAGACCAAAAGACCCATGAACTCAAATACATTTCCATGAGCTGAAATACATTTACTGGATTAAATATTGAGCTTCTTTGCTTTAAGTAATCTATTTCATATTTGTTAATCCTCCAGCTTAATTCTCAATAAGTAAATTTGTCAGGCAATTATATAAAGTTGGTTTAATTTTCTGCTTACCAAAAGAACTTATTATGTTTCTCCCACATCTAAATTTCTAGAACTAATTCTTTTCTCATCTTATTTCTTGATAGCATATTAAAATGTTTTATGACTGTTTGCAAATATTTAACAAATATTTACCTCAAAATAAACTTATTTATCTTTTTAAAAATTTTATTTAGCTTGATAAATTTTAGAAAAAAAATGACTAATATAAAGACTAATAGTCAATATATTTTACTTAAAAAATAGTTTAAAACACAACTCAAAGCATCCATTATTCTAATTTGAAATAGTGAACAAGTCCAACCCTCTACACTTACTCTGCCTTTAAGTCTGCATAATGACTCACATGATTTCACATGAACTAGAATAAGACGGCAGAACTGTCTATGGAGGTCTCCAAGTTCTTTCTTCTTTCCTTTGTTTCTCCTTCTGCTCCTTCTGACATGTCATGATTGATGTGTTTTTCATTCTCGTTTACAAAATGAACTCTTTGCTTGGCTAGACAGGTATTTTTTCAGGTGATTGAGTCAGAATTTATTTTTGGTACAACCAGTTTCCCTTTTCACATAAAAATGTAAATATTTTGGAGTATAAGGAATAAATTGTTAAAGTTAATGTATTTTTGGTTGAAGAAAAATCTAGCATTCCAAGAGCACTAAAGTAGACTGCTATAAATTTCTACATAGCTACATTAGGGTCAGTTTAGCAAATGCTCCCAAGAAATACACATATTTTGGGTAATTATTAGTAATTGTTATAAAGCAAAGACAAAAGTCCAAATGACATTTCTGCTTCTAAATAAAAGGAAGAAAAAACAACAACACAGGTACTTATCTTGAAAAAATTTTCCAAATTGCTGCTAACTTAAGGAAAAGGAAATACTGTCGTAATTTTCTTCTTTTTATGAAAAACTGATATTCTGCAACTTGATAGTAATTGCAAAAGTAAAATGGAAAATGTCTTGCCAAAAAAAGACTTTAAAAAGCTATAATCCCACCAGGCTGGTGTGGCTCAGTGGTTGAGTGTTAACCTATGAACCAGGAGGTCACAGTTATCCCCAGCAGGGCACATGCCTGGGTTGTGGGCTCCAGCCCCAGTGGGGAGCATGCAGGGGGCAGCCAATCAATGATTCTTTCTCATGATTGATATTTCTATGTCTCTCTTCCTCTCCCTTCCTCTTTGAAACATATATATATATATATATATATATATATATATATTTAGAAAGTTAAAAAATATATAAATGTGTAGATATGTAGAAAAGATAGAACAGACATCCCAGATAATTAAGGGATTTAGAAGCAGAGAGAAGTTGAGCCCCATTGCCCACATAATGCCTAGAAAATGAATTCAACCTCACAGGACCTTCCTGAGTCCAATACCGAAATGGCCTGTGAGACTGAGTTAGCATCCTGGAGCTTCCACTCATTCTGACATGGTACTGAGGAAAGTGGAACTTCTAGAGGAGTGGAATGCCTTTGCCTTTTTCTGGAGTAGCATAAAAGGGGCAAAGTTCCTTACAGACAACCGTATCAGCTTTTTCATGGCCATAAAGAAGTACAGAAAGGAACTCAGAAATAGCAGAGAAAGCCAGATTTCAATCTGTCCTGAAGTCAACAGGTACAACATCTAAGTTCCCAGAATAAACTGACACTGGAAGCCAGTGGGAGGATGCACAGCCCAGGGCATGTTAGTTTTGCTATCTGATGATAATGATTGTATATATCCCTTAACACAAGAAAGTTATGTCGTTATATCACTCCGAAGGAGCTTAACCACAACTATCTAGGAATGAAAATAGAACTGAATTAACTGAGATCTAATTTTGTTATAATATAATGTCATTTCCAAAATAGACACTAGGTTAATTATTACAAAAGAGAAGATTTATACATCTTATACACCTGAGATTGTAGCCTTAAATTTTCTACACGTTACATGTTTTAAAAAGTGTTTTATATTTCAGGCAAAACCACAGCTAAACATAAAGCTCATTATTTTTTAATATTCCTTAGATACAAACTCATATAATACTTAACTTCAGTAAAGGTGTCATTGCAACCTGTTTGCAGATATGTGGCTTTTTTGTTTGTTTTATTGTTATTGAGTTTTTTTTTAATTGTTGCTTGCTTTGTTTTGGTTAGAGGTGTCAGAAAACTATATCAACTTATAGGGCCAGAAGGTAACATCCATTAACTCTAGTCCCATATTCCAACACACTTATCAACGTAGAAACTAGTGCTTTTTCTCCTGATAAAACACATGAATCTCTGTTAAACTGTAAACCACCACAAGTCTTTTAGGAATAAGTAAAAAACAGATTACCAACACAGATTATCACCAGGAGAGAGACTCCCCTTTGTATGTAACCGCCTTAAGTTTAGTCTCTTTTCTGGTCTTTTTCCTTCTGTCTGCTGCTCATTGAGCCTGGTGAATTTGTCTAAGCCGGTCTTAAGAAAGAATAAGAGCACACGTTATGCTTTATGAAGGACCTCCATCAGGTGACGGCAGGAACTTAGGTTTCTAAATTTGCAACCACCTAAAAGCCTATAGGAACATTTGGGCGAGTGTGATCCTTTAACGTGCTTTCACAGTGCAACATACTGATCTTTCAACAGAAACCTACACCTGAAACTTCTATGACCCTATTAACCAAGGTCACGCCAATTAATTAAAACAAAGACAGAAACAAAAAAACCTCGTCTTCAAGCTGCACAGGACATTTAACTCGCTACTTAACTTTTCTCATAAGGAAAACGTCATTAGTAAAGATGTAGTCCTTTACCTTTAAAATGTCCGATGTAGGAGCTGATCATTGCTTGGATGCACATCCACGCTGTTCAGCTGCAGTCTTTGAATTAGCAGGAAGATGTTTGTTTCTTTGTTTTCTTATTATTTTGTTAGGTTGTAGTCTTTCGACGATGACAATATGTTACCAGAAGGACGACGAGACCTCAGTTCTTGTCTTCTTGAAGGAAATATTTCACTCAAGAGACAAAGTGCAGCAAAGCAAGCCAGAATTTGTGGGCAGCAGCAAAAACACCCTTAGGGCAGTGAAACAAGGAAGGGCCTGGAAGAAGCAGCACGAGAGCCCAGGCTGGGCTGCTCCGGCTCACTGGGAAGTCGGAGAAAAGGGGGCCTTGGAGAGAGGTGCAGGGGGTTAGCCCCAGACAAGCTGCCACTGCCCATCGCTCCCCTGGTTGTAAGTCTCCTGGGGTCCCTTAGAGTTTAGGGGATATGTGTCTGTGGGGGAAGAAGAGAGGCAAGGTAACGGCAGGCGCATGCTCCACTTGGGGAGAGCACACCCAGGCCCTTTGTGTTAAGGGTATTTATCTCTCTCTGGCATGTGGGCATCTTAGGGGAGGTATCAGGGGCGGTCTCAATAGAATGTTCCTCAGCTGTGCTCTTTCAGGGTCCTGGTCTCCACTGATTGGTCAGCATGAGGGCTGGGGGTCATTAGTCAATTCAGCTGGTATTGAAGCAGCTACGGAGTTAATAGTCTGGTGCTGTTGCTTTTTTTGGGCCTGGAGCTGAAATACAACTGAGGTCTAGATGTTATCTTTAGGGAAGAAAAGGTCAGGGGGTCTAAACCACATGACCAGTGATGAGGTAGGAGAGGAAAGTTTACCCTGGGGGCAGGGTTCTTGTTTTCCCAATTTTGCCCTTTGGTAGGCATCCAGGGCTTCCCTCACTAGACCTCTGTACCTGGCCATCATCCTTGTACAGCTCATGTCTGTCTGCCTATGACAAATCCTCTATTTTTTTATATAAAAATTACATATTTTCTATCTATTAGTTATCAGCCTATATTAATATGAGGTCATGTCCTTGAATTCATAAATTCATAAAAAAGCATAACTTTGATCCTATTGAGATTGTTGTCATTTCTGTTGTTGCAAGGTCAAATGGTAGCAGACGACAATGAATGAATCTTTGTTTGCTTGGAGGAACAAATACAAAACTAACTGAAAGTCAACTTCTCTTAAATTAATCCAATATATTACATCAATGTTAGACTCTCCCAGATATGAAATTCTAACATTTTGATTCATTCTTCTCTTTAAAACATTCATTTATAGACTAGATTTCATGGCATTTTGAACAAAAGAAATTCAAGTGTATGCCATTATGTGATCCTAGACTAAGTAGGTCGCACATATAAAAGGATCATCAAAACAGATTTATTGAAAATGTGGTGGGGGACTGCCCACCAATACATGCACATTGCCACTGACATAGTCATTTGTTTCAGCAACTAAGTCTGAAGGTCAAGCCTTCCAAAGTATTCAGTATTGTTTCCTCCATCTTAAGAAATTATTATGTTTGTACTTAGGGATTTGAGTTTGATTAAAAATCCAAACAATGGAAAATGTAAGTAAAAGGAAAAAAAATGATAATCATCCTCTGAACAACTCTTTCCTCACTCATTGCTGTCTGACTCATCTAGGATGAAAAAGAAAGGACAAATGACAGTGAGAGAATGAAGTGATTGAGGATGATGAAAAATAATTAGAAACAGAAGAGTAAAACTTAACCTTCCAATAATTTTAATAGGGAGAAAATAACCTCCATATTTATCATTAAACCTGTGCTTGGTATTAAACTAAGGAAACATATTTAAATATAGGTTTTGTGAGTGTTTTTAGAAAATTAATGTGAGTGACATCAAATGTAAAAGGCTTAGTATTTGTTTATTTTTGTTGGTTTGTTTATTGCCTGCGTACATTTTGTTTCACCACAAAGAGACTTTTTTCCTTTCCTGGAATTGTCTTCCCTAACTATGGGGCGCGGCTACAGTGTTTTGGCCAGGTCCAAGCCTCGGACTAATGAAAGGACAGGGTCCTCTCATTGCCACGTGCAAGTCCCAGCTGGAGGGCAGGGCCCACCCAGCACAATCATAGCCAACGGCTGTGGTTGTAAGCTTGAACCTATGGTCCAAACACGTGGCCCCACCTGCCTTGTGATAGAGTTCGGGTGCATGTAGTTAAGTGAGGTTGAAACTCAGGAGAATGCTGTAAACAACGTGATCACGCCCCTACTTTGCCTCGTGGCATCTGCTATAAAATAAAGACACGGCTTGTGGGCGCTGGCGCTGTCTCCTCATCAGGGAGCAGCGTCCCACCGAGACCCAGCTTTCATTCTCTTATCTGTCTTTCCTTATTCCTTTCACCCCCCCACTCAGTTTACCTTTGGCTGCAACACCTAACTGAAGTGACCCAACATGCACATCTCTTTCTCTCTCCCTCCCCCATCCCCCTGCCCCACAACAAACAGGAGAATAGATAGTGTGGTACCTAGTCCTGTCGGGACCCTATCTCAGGAATCCCTATTGGCAAATGGGAGGTAAATTAATAGACTTACATGGGGAGAGAGAGACTAGTCTAAGTCTGAATTTACCCATATCAAGCCAATGTCTTGGACTCGTGGGTAATTAAAGTCCATAAAATTTCTAAATAGCTTTTTATCTTATTTTAGATAAGCTTTTCTCCTTTCTACTGAAAGATTCCTTTCCAAAGGAAAGTGAAACTCATTGACTTAGTATAGGAAATGTATTTGGGCATTTCATCTGTTTGAGAAATATAATTTGATGATAAATATTTTAAAATTACACTAAGAGCCTTGGCTCCCAGCGAGTTAGTCACTAAACAGAGATAAAGGGGATGAATAAGGGAGCAAGCTGGAAGTCAAGTTCAATTTTAACTGTCCCAGAGCCTAGGATTTCCAATTATAACCTTTTCTCTATAGAGGACTACTGGCCTTTATCCATGGGTAATAAGCTCACAGCTAGTTGGCCTCAACTTGTTAGATGAGCTGGAAGTGGAGTGACTCCAGGAATCTGAAAAACAAAGAAGATTATTTCCAAGCATTAATCAAGGCTTTGCAACAGACATCTTCATTATGTAATTTCAGAATAACAGACTCATGTCACACCCCAGTACAATGCTAGGTTAGTCACATTTTTGTATACGTGCCCAATTGGCTTCCCCTTTGATGAACATGCTATAATACAGATAATGAAGACAAGGTACTTAGAGTCATAAAGCGAGTAAAGTGATAGTTTTGGAAATAGAATATATATATATATATATATATATATATATATATATATATATATATATATCCTTAGTCTCAGCCTAGCTGAGTTCCTCTAGGTCACATTGTTTCATCACTGTTTTAATATTCACACAACATTATGCTGATCACTTCCAGGTTCTGTTTGTCCCTTATTCTCCTTTCTCCTGCCTTTTTTTTTTTTACAATTGCCTATGTCTTCATGCTGACAAAAGATGATACCGTGATAGTTTTTTCACTTGCACATAGCTACATCTGTGATTTTTTAAAAATAAGATTTTCTGTAAACATCTTCTTTTCACAGAAAAAAATCATCCTGGGAATTGTAGAAATAGGAAAACAAGAAATGCACCAAACAGAAACAGAATTAGCACTAATTGGATTTCTTTGCAAAGTTTCAGCGACGTCTGACTTTATTTCGGAAACTTCACACTTGATTTCAGAATAGAGTATTAATTATGTGATGAAGTGAATAAAACTCTAGGTACCCCTTAGAGAAGTTTCCCAAGGCCATCACTTTCTCAGCTGAGTAAATTTCTAATGTCATCATCCAGGGAAATAAGAGTTTCGACACAAGAATTGTGCCCCCAGGAATCACAATTATTAAGTCTGCCCTTCTCCTGTAGGACCTACCCACTTCACCATGTCTTTCTCTCCAGCAATCATGCAATGTTATTAAACTGGAAGTGAATCTCAAATTACAAATAGAAATTATCCAGCTACAAGCATTCTCTCTCACAGTATTCAGTTCAGGTTGGCACATATCCACACATAATGGAGAGAGTGTTGGAAGAAAATCAGAAGACCTTGGCTTAAATCCCAGTGCTAGTGCTTTCTAGTTTTGTGACCTTGGGCAAGTTATTTGGCCTCACTGGTTTATGGTTTCCACGTTTTTAAAACAGGAGGTGATAATCTGTACGCTCTCACTGGTGTGAGGATTAAGTATAATGTCTGTGTTTAAGCACTTTAGAAATGACCATCTTTCATACAAAAAGGGTGTGTAGTTTTAGTTGCTTCCCTCCCTCCTTTAGTTTTAAAAACTATAAAAAACACAGTTAAGTTATAAGATATATATAACCAACAAATACACAAAGAGACGACTTTGGGGTGAAATTTGTTGTTGTTATTATAAGTTGATTAATTAAACTATATATTTAACCATCAGCTATCAAGCACCTACTGTGTTATTAATATAATAACATTGGGCCCAAGAAGACAAGAGGTCCCAGAAATAAGTAAATTGACAATGCCAGCTAAGCACAATTTCACATGCCGTGAAAGAGGATGCATAACATTACATAGGATACAGATGAAACTTCAAGTGATTTGAGCTGAGAAAATGAGAAGGGAGTGAGGATTGATGAGACTGAAGAGGTAATAAGGTTCAGAATCACTTTATAAAACCCTTTAATTATTTTTTAATTCTTAAAATATGGTTTTATTGATTTTTAGAGAGAGAGGGATAGATAGAAACATCAGTGACCGACCACCTCCTGCACACCCCCTACTAGGGATAGAGCAAAGCTGCAACTTAGGAGTGTGTCCTGGCCCGAAATTGAACCAGTGACCTCTTGGTTCCTGGGTTGACACTCAACCTCTGAGCCACACCGACCAGGCTAAAACCTTTTATTTTTTTAATTAATTATATATGTTGATTTTTAGGATGCAAAAAAATATTTAAAACATCATTCTCTTCTGAGTTCTTCAATGATTATGATGCCCATAGGAGGCACTTAACTCTTCTTTCTTTAATGCATCTGCCAAAAATCAACAAGCTAGTGTTAGATAAGCTAGTTTGTGGGAAGACATCTTTAGTACACTAATATCTTCAAAATTTGGAATGCCTTGCTTTACATAGTGAGCACTATTGTTTGGTACATATATTGCTTTCTTATTAAACCAACTGAAATAAAGGTTTGTTGTTTGTTTGCCTAATTAAAAATATATCTACATATCCAACTTCTGTTATAGTGGTCACTATAATTACATTTCAGCAGCTATAGAAAATCTCCACATCTATATGTACATTTAGAATTACACAAAATTTTCAAGTGCTTTGTGTATGTGACATTTAGAAAGTATACCTTCTTTTTTCTTTAATTTTTCAAATTAGTTTACCATTTTATTATTTAACACTGTTTTTCTATTTATTTTATTCAGTATTCCATATTACTTCTATCTGACTTCTCTAAAACCATGAGGCTATTTCCATATACCACACAATCCCAAGTCTTTATCAGTGACCATAACCCTTCATGTGACTGTCCTCTGAGCAGCTCAGGTTCTGAGCCCACTGATGGTAAAACTCCCAGACGAGGCAGAACCAGAAAGCCCTCAAACTCTTTATTCTGGCTCTTTACATATGAGGCACCTACAGATTGGTTGGGAAGATCCTTCTCACTCCCTCTGGTCCCATGAAAACATACTTTTATATGACCTAACATTGTGCTCTTTCTGCAGGGAGACCTGAGTGTGTTAATTACAAATGTCATGGAGCCCGGGATCCTATAATCTATCCTGATGCCTAGATCATTTCTGTGAAAAATTAGCATCTCTAATTAGAACAATTCTGTAAAGGTACACAGCTGCCCTACTTGCACATGCTTGGAGAGATACGAACTCTCTTTTGTCTCGTTTTTTTTTACCTTGTTCTAGGGAGAGGTCAGCAAAATTTTCCTGTACATGACCGGATAGTAAATATTTTAGACTTTGGAAGCTGTGTTTGTCACAAGTACTCAACTCTGCTGTTATTGCACAAAATCACCCATAGACAATACCTAAATGAAAATTCCAACAACCTAAGACTGTACAAGTAGTCTGAGACAGGTGTAGGACCTACAGCTAACATTAAATAATGAAAAATTTTCCAAAATTATTTTTCTCATAAACTACATAAAAATACCTACCCTCCTACATGTTGTGATCTAATTAAATCTATTCCTTAATGTAGTTAAAATAATACTGAAAAGCTTGAAAATAAAAGTCCTATCTTTTTGGAACCCTCATCCAATTTCCCATAGGCAGCCTCTTTTACCAACTTTTGTTAGTCACCTCCATAACACTGTTTACACATCTTTTCATGATTGGTCAAATCATGTCTCTACTTTACTGAAGATAAAGATATTATCACCCTTTCCAGTCCTGTTACTCTTTCTGCTTTCTTCCACATTCCAAGAGGGAGAGGGAGATAGAAACATCAATGATAAGAGAGAATCACTGATCTGCTGTAGTGTAGGGATTGAGCCCACGATCTCAGCATGTGCCCTGTGTCACCTCCTGGTTCATAGGTCAACACTCAGCCACTCCGGCTGGGCATAATTAACTGATTTTAAATGTTAAAAGCTAACTACATAAAATATATCATTTTAACTACACAGTATTATTTGGTGCAAGTTCAGGTACCATTTTGTCATTTATTTTCTCTAAAGAAGTAATATAATACTCATGTAGGTTCTCATTTTTTATATAGTATGAGTAGTCTTTTAATTTAGCAGTCAGAAGTGGACTGTGACATCTATACTAATATGTTAATTAGGATAATATGCTAATTAGACTGGATGTCTTCCAGACATCCTTCTGGACATCCTTCCAGACAAAGCCACGGTGGCAGGAGCCGAGGCAGAGGCAGTTAGGGGCAACCAGGCTGTCAGGGGAGCAGTTAGGGGGTGACCAAGCCAGCAGGGGGGCAGTTAGGGGGTGGCCAGGCTGGCAGGGGGGTAGTTAGGGGGCAGCCAGGCCAGCAGGGGACCAGTTGGGGGGCAATCAGGCCAGCAAGCAGAGGCAGTTAGGGGAGATCAGGCAGGCAGGCAAACGAGTGGTTAGGAGCCAGTGGTTCTGGATTGCGAGAGTAATGTCCACAGTAATCGGGCCTAAACTGGCGGTCGGACATCCCCCGAGGGGTCCAGATTGGAGAGGGTGCAGGCCGAGCTGAGCGACTCCCCTCCCCCCCCCCCCCCGCATGAATTTCATGCACTGGGCCTCTAGTTATAATATAATAATATTCTACATATTCAACTTGAACTTAATGGTTTGTCTTAATATTTCAAAATACAATATATTAATATCTATGTAAGTTGCCAAAAGTTAATAAAAAACATTTTAGAGAGTCTTTGCATACTGCCCTAGGAGTGAGTAATATAAGCACTATCTTGGAATGTAGAGAACCTCTTCTATTTCTAAATATTATTTCTCCTCATTTGCACAACATATTTTCTATGTGTGAACAGATTATGAATATAAAAAGAAAACACCCAGCAAAATCATTCACTTTTCTTCACAATTTAGAGATAGATTTTTTATTTCAAAAGCAAAGTAAAAACAATTGTGACATGTCTTAGTCAAACAAAATTCTATCATTTCAGTATGTCCTTTAATGAAAATAAATAAAAATGGTCTACTTTCTAAGTGATTGCTTGTAAAAAAGACCCTAACTGAAGTTCGTTGTTTTCTTTGATTTTATTTTTGTGAAGTCTTCTATTTTTATGCTATCAGGGGGAAATCATCTTCACCTTCACATTTGATAAAGAAGGATACCTCTGAACTGTCTTCCCAGCATTTTCTATCTTGTCTGGAATAATAGGGTAACCCTCTAATTTTATTTTTTAATATATTTATTTTTATTGATTTCAGAGCGGAAGCGAGAGGGACAGAGAGATAGAAACATCAGTGATGAGAGATAATCATTGATTGACTGCCTCCTACACACCCCACACTGGGGATCAAGCCTGCAACTGGGGCATGTGCCCTGACCTGGAATGGAATCCTGACCTGGTTCATAGGTCAACGTTCAACCAAGGAGCCACAGTGACTGGGCAACCCTCTGTTTTAAAGAATAAATGACAAATTATGCATTTTCATCTACTTTGATAACTTATTTACTTAATAATTTTTAAGAATTGTTTTCTATATGAGAATTACTGATAAATGGCTTTATGATATACCTACTGTATCATCTGCAAGCATTACGTTGGTTGAAATTTGAAATAGATCAATAAAGAAGACTTCTTAACATTTAACTATATATTTATACACTATTTCCATGAAAGTTGCTTTTTAAAAATGAGCAAGTGGATTTTTTTTAGGTCGATATCTAATAGTCACCTGATAATTTTTCTAGTTCAGTTAAGACACTTTTATGTAAATATATACATATTGGCTAATGATAAGATGCCATTCTATGAAAAGTACATTACGTTTCCAATACTTTGGGAAAAGACACTTTTACATAAACATTATGTTTTGATCACTAAAATGCCACATTCAATTATTCTTTTTATTAGAAATGATTGTAATATAGTGAACAAACCACATTCAATCCCCTGGTCTTTGAAGAAGTCTTTGTTGGTGTTTTTTGTTTGTTTGTTTATATATACTCACAAATAGCATTATTATTTTATAATCTTGAAACAATGGAAAGATGAGAAAAATATTATTTTCACTCTCAAAAATTAGTGCCCAGGAGATTTTTCAGAAAAAATACATGACAGCTTTCCATTTGTGGTTATTAATGATCTTCAAGCCCAAGAATAGATCACAGAGAATAAAGGAGTGAAGAGGAGGACCCACTGCTGCTTTTCTATCTCTAGTTTAACAAAATTCAAATCAGTCCTGAGATGGGCCTGCTGTACCATTTGCTAACAGCCCTGAAAGGAATCATTGTAAGAAATGCACGATGCTGCATGATTAAATGACTTTGTTGACATTTTAGCATATCATGATCAGGTTTCAGTAAAAAGGGTATGTGTCTAGAAGATCTCATTGTAAAGTCTTGTAAATAGGTAATTAATCCAGATACACTTGCCTTTTCAAAAATGACTCTGGGAAGCTAAGCCTCAGGAGACACAGCAGACAGAGCAAACAAGAGCATCCAACTTTTCATTTACCTGTTTATATTAAAGTTGATGTACAATTATTTAGCATTTTTTTTAACAAAAATTTCTGTGCATTTTTTTCTCCAAAGAAAGGCATTAAAATGCCAATGTCTTAGTATGTACACATAATATTCCCAGAAATATTAAGAAAAATCAGTAAAGAAAATATCATTCTGCAGTCCTCAAGAGTTGCAAAAATATATTGAAGGCTTCCTTTTTATTAGTGAAAATTTGATTTCAATTGCCTTATTAGTGATTCTTAAAATTTAGTTTAGAACTTTCTCCTTCTTTAAGACTCAGCAGGAATATGATATTGTGAATTAAAATCCAGACAGTGTTTTTCAGGGGAAAAAAATCAGTGCTCCTTCTTAAAAAAGAAAAAGGACATTTTCACTGCCTTATTATTAAGACATCAAAAATGGAAAACATCACAATGAAAGGTTGGTATTTTCAAGAAAAGGGAGAAAAGATGCTCTGTGGAATAAAACAAACAAAAATTCAATATCCACGAAGGCTCAGCAATTTTAGTATTTTTATTATTATTTCTAGTTTCATTTGTAACATTGCTTTGTCAATCTGTGAGTTTTTGTAAATGCTTACTATTGTGTCATAAACCTTCTTTTGACCTCATTTGTGCTTTCACTTGTTTCATTTCTTGTTCTCCTTTACAACACGAGTTATTGAAAGTTTTCTATACTTAGAATTTACAGTTTCTGTCCTTTGTTGTCACCGAAATCCACTCCAACCAGGCTTTCTTCTCTACCATTCCATGGAAACTGCCCTTTACATGGTCTTGAATGGCCTCTAGTTTGCTAAAACCAATGATCAAGTTTTAGTCCTCATCTTATTACTTCTTAGCACTGAATCATTCTCCTGAGTTGTTGATTCCTTCACTTTGATAGAGTTCTTCTAACATGTTTCCTGCCTTCCCATCATGCTCTTATCTGACCTGCCATTCTCATTAGCTCCTGCGTATCAGCAACATATCAGTGAAAGTGGTCCTTTTCAAACACAAGTCAGTTCATGTCACTCTGTTCAAAAGCCCACAGAGGCTATGCATATCACCCAAAAACAAACAAACAAACAAACAAACAAACAAACAACTACGTATTTCAACCTACAAGGACCTGTAGGATTTGTCTCCATTAACTTTGTGACTGTCTCTATCCTATTGTATTCCTCCTTATCAGTTTACTCCAACCTGTCTAGTTTATTAGTTTGTTTCTACTTCTCAGAAACTCTTAAAAAATAATCAAGTTCTTATACAGACTACATTATGGATGAACCTTGAAAACATTGTGCTAAGTGAAAGTACCAGCCCAAAAAGGTAGCAAGTCATTTTATTCCATTCATATGACATGTGCAAAATAAAAAACAAACAAACAAACTATAGAAACAGGAAGTAGATGTAGATATAGGGAGTGAGTTGGAATGGAGAATGACTGCAATTATTTATGGGGTTTCTTTGGGGATGACAAAAACATTCCAAAAAGATGTTGCCAATCATTGTACAACTCTGTGAGTATACTAAAAACATTGAATTGTAAACTTTAAAAGGGTCCAATATAAATCAATTAAATTTGTTAAAAACTCTAAAATAATAAATGGTTGTCAAGGACATAACATAATCTTGTAAAGTCAACCCAGTTTAAGGTAAAGCTGAAAGTTGACAATTTACAAGTAAATTTGGACAGGGTAAAGTCAACCTGGAGTCTTCGAACACCAATCTTGATTTTTATATTCTTTTCTATATATTGCTGTCGTTATTTGTGTAGAAATATGTAGAAATTAAAAGCCTGTGTGATTTTCCTTATGTTTTTATGTCATAGTCTTCATCTAATGACCTATGTTTATGCCACTACAATAACATATTCTAGAGAGTATTGTAAACATATGTTCATGTTTATTCAGTTTGTGATTACCCATGCTGATGAAAGGGAACAAGTTTAAGGGGGAAGCAGCATCATTCATATTGGCCTTTAAAAATGATGTTGCATCCTCTAAGAATTTCCTATATTATAAACAGACTGATAAAACTTCCAAAACCTTGCTGTTCAGATTCTCCTGCCTGCCCTTTAGCTTAATTCATCCACTCTCACTATTTCCCACTCTAGACAGAATTAAGCAGGAGGATTAACAAATATGAGATAGATTAGTTAAAGTAAAGAAGCTCAATTTATAATCCAAAAAATTTATTTCAATTCATGACTCTTTTATCCACTTTATTTCATTATCTTTATCTTATCACTGGCCTATGAAGAATAAATAATTAGACAGCTCCAGACCCAATACCATTGCTTCTTTGTCAAGAAGTTACTCAGGGACCTTTGTGTAAACTAGAATGTTCTGCTTGCTAAAAGGGGAAATAATTACTTCCAAAATAAAGTCCATCCTCCTTTAGTTTGAGACTAAGAATCATAAAGACAAAAGAATGATTTCATAATTACTTAGTTTTAGCCAAAAATAATATTTCTTTTTCTTCTCTTCTGTGTATGGATGTTCAGTTTATTCACTCCTGACTCTATGGGGTGTTCCACAGTAATGTTAGAATCTGCCCTTTCTCTCACCCCAGTCCAAAACTCATACTATATATCCTCCAGGCAAAAGTCCCCCTCTTACCACCCTTTCTTTGAACTCCAGTAGAAGGCAAATGCTGCAACAACAGCCTTCCTTTCATGGAGAATGAGAGGTTTTGACTAACCCAGCCATTGTTAAAGTAGTCTGACAATTTCCATCTGTGATTTCTGCCTCACAGTTCTCTTCTGTTGCCCTGTCTGCCCGCCCCAAGCCTGAATTGGGTCCGGGATTCCATTCAGTTCCATCCAGTATATTACTTTAAGTCTCTGCTGTAACTGTTTGAGTGTTTTTGGTATGAGTTTTCTCTGCTCTGATTTATTCATATTATCACATCTGCTTTGGGTCTTTCAGGAATCCATGGAAATATTCCTCTCTTACTGTTTTATCAGCCTTGCAATGGCCTCTTTCTCCTCCTCCTTCTCTTTCTCCTCCTTCATTATAGTAGTTTTTAACTGCTAATGTGGGATACTTTTACTAAACAAATAGTGCTCTTTCCACCATCATGAACTGGAAACCCTTGAAAATATTATATATATGCCCGGCCTGTGTAGTTCAGTGGTCGACCAATGAACCAGGAGGTTCGATTCCCAGTCTGGGCACATGCCCAGGTTGAGGATTCAATCCCAAGTAGGGGGCATGCAGGAAGCAGCGGATCAATTATTTTCTCTCATCATATTTCTATCTTTCTCTCCCTCTCTGAAATCAATAAAAAATAATATTGTAGGTATTCATCTCAATTCATATACACTGCCTCTGAGTTGATGCAAGTACCTAAGGAACTGTGAAAGGGAGATTTTGCTTCATTGCTATCTGCTTACTTTACTTTCCAGACTATGGATAGCTGTATTATATCCTACCTGCTCTCTTTCTCAACTTTTCTCTCTATTAAATCTGAGTACTTGCTTCTATCCCTGTGTTTTCTTGTGTTGCAGTGTTTGGAAGAGTACTTATATGTCTGTTTTATTTTTCAAGAAGGTTAAGTCCCTGAATGTAATAATGCTGAAAATAAATTTCTATTAAGAGCAATAATATAATCCATGATAAATATAATCCCAATTCCTGGCTGGTGGCAAGAGTTCAGGGTTTTACTGATTCACCACATCATGCTCAGTATACTGATTCAAATGGTAAGACCCTATCTTTTAAGTGGAGACTATTCTTAGTGTATATCATATATTCTGTATCCTTTTTTATTGTCTACCACTATTATTTGCTCTTACACACTATTGTTTTCTTTACAAATAACATAACAAAACAAGTCTCTGCATACAATAGCCAGTGAAACTTGCACACAGAATTTCAGACCCTAGGGCTGATTAAATATGCGTATGTTCTTCATGAACTCAGAAAGGATATTGGGGGGTACTGTATATTCTTCCAACTTCTTTATCCTCTACTGAACCTGTATGCCTTTATACATTCACATATTTAAAATAAGTAAATAGGAAATATAGTAGCACATAGACTTCAATATCTATGCACTAGACAATGATACATTTCTTCATCAACGATCATGTGTGCACAATAAAAGAAGGGCACATCACAAATTTTGACTTATCTCCTTTTCTCCACTGTTTTCTGATTTCCTACCTAGTTGCTATCTCTGTAAGCAACAAATAAACCAAATAAAATTGTGGATGATTCATAATTATAATTAATAACTGAGCCTAAGTATTAGACATCAAGAAACCTAATCTATTTCATTCTATTTTTATGCATAGGCTTGCATGTGTATTCTTTGTGAACTATTATCTATTCTCACTGTCTGAATAAGAGCCTGCAGAAAGAGATGGAGGTGGTTAATTTAAGCAAAATGTGACTTTAATAATGTCAACAGAAATGATGAAATAAAAATAATAAAGTCTGTGTGTCCTAAAAGTTACCTACATATTGAACGGAAGAGCAAGGGAGGATAACAAAACATTTTATGTGCCATGATTACAAAAAGGATTTGGTAATTTCCCAGATTTTTATATGGCTAGAAAAATTTGCAGTATGAGAAAATACATGAAAAGTACATAGATTTTATGCTAGATACTCTTTCTCTAAATATGTGAAAGCATAAAGATATTGTGTTGTTATTGCATTTTTAAAATGACATGTTTCTAGTTGAATCCAACCGAGTTGTAAAAATGTTAGACAGTTAGAGTGCATTCGCAATGTCATCTTTTAAAATTGGTATGCATGGTGAATTTCTTGGGGAGTGTTTAATGGAGAAATAACGCCCTTGAAAGACAGAAAATAAACTTGAATGATGAAGTAAATTTTATTTTTAAATATATCAGCTAAGTATAAGTACTGAATAAACTGATCAAGCATGAATTTTCCTAAATATCTGCATTGATCTCCTCAATAAGTATACTATTTAAGCAAAATTGAAATTAAAATGCATTTTTTATCTATCAGGATTCTTGTGTTATGTTAATACACTGCGTTAGCATACAGGTGAAGAGAAAAAAAAAGAACATTATTAAATATCAACACAATATTGGAAATTTGTCCTTATTGTTTTGACAAACTATAAATCAAATTGCAATTTTAACAATAAATATTGTAAATTATAAAATTTAAATGCTTGCCCAGCCGGTGTTGCTCAGTGGTTGAGCATCAACCTATGAACCAGAAGGTCATAGTTTGATTCCCAGTCAGGGCATATGCACGGGTTACAGGCTCAATCCCCAGTAAGGGGCATGCAGGAAGCAACTGATCAATAATTCTCTCTCATCATTGATGTTTCTCTGTCTCTCTCCCTCCCCCTTCCTCTCTCTGAAATTAATAAAAACATATTCAAAAAATAAATGTTTTAAAGAATATATTGCTTCTATCTTAAAAACAATATGGCTGCATAGGAAAAACAATTCATTTTTATTTTTTACTTAACATATTTTTATTATAGAGCTAATATAATCTTATTGTCAATAAGATATAAAATTCAGGAAAAAAATATCATTATCTATTGTCCAAATATCTACAGATAAAATTTGGTAGGTTATTACATTAGTGTTCACTGCTTACTTACATGTCCTTGGTTTTGTAATTTTCTTTAGCCAATAGGCATCAGCAAAAACAATAGAATCTGAGGCTTGATGAGCAATTCTACATTGGTGATTGCTTTCTCAAAACATTGCCACCACTATGGAAAAAACCTGGGCTATTCTTCAAAAGAGACCATGTGGAAGAGAACTAATCAGAGAACATTTCCTGCCCCTAGAAGAGGAGGCCTGACAGCCTATGTTTGGCTAGGTTTCTGAATCACTCCCTCCAGGCATTTACTGAGGTCTCACCCTCCTGAAGCTATTATGATTCCTCAGGCTTTGCCTGAACATCATAAAGTGAGTGTTTGCTTGTTTGTGTGTTTGTTTTTTATTATAAGATCTCAAGATCAAGAGCATCTGCAGTTGTGAAGCCTCATCTTCCTCCCGACTTGAGATGATGGAATTCTGGCACGAGACTGCCAATGTTCTCCAGCCCAAACCACCAGCGTGCACCTTCAATGGAACAAGCGGGTTTCTTGTTGACTCACTGCATTGAGGGATAATGCACACTATAGGGAATCATGGGCCATCTGAGTAAGAGGATTTTGGAAAGGATTTACTATAGAATTTGGTTTTGTGTTCTGCAATTTGAGGGAAGATTCCAGAAAGTGGGGTCTTGCTCTAAATTTGACTCTCTCCGGAAGTAGGAGTAATTTTAAGACTGGGTATCTTAATATTATCTAGAAGGAGGAAATACTAGAGTAGACTAAAGTTATAATTGGTAAGTAACTATTGGATGCTAATTTTATTCAGGAGAGGAGATGTTTACTATTTTTTTTTTTTGGTTTTCATAGTGATCTTGCTTTTGTTGTGCTTAGACAAATTATGGACTGGTATTTTTTTGGTCTCACTTTATTATGGTTTCAAAGTGGCCTTATTTTGTGTTGGTGCTCTGTGAGATTAATTAATTCTAGGCAGGGGTAAGCACATAGCACGAAGGTGGGGAGACTAATTTGTATGATATAGGGTTTATAGGGTGAGCAATAATTGTAAACTAGATTAGAATTATTAATTTTACATAGGATTTGAAAGGTGCTAAATGTCAATTTAATGATATAAATCTTTCTTTTCTAGGAAATTCCATGTTACCTAGTTAAAAGATGTAGAAAGTTTATTCTACAGAAAGAAGTACATGGCATATAAGTTTCATTTTTTTAATACAAAAAATACCACCACCGGGTAAAAGAGATTTTCAAAACAGCAAATCTAGAGCTACCAGTTTAGTTTACATGCAGACATATTTACCTTCAGAGTAAAATAAATTATTTATTGCAAATGGATATCTGTCAAGAAAAAGGGCTGCTACATATAACAAAAAATGTTGCTCACTGAACTTAGAATAGCAAAGACTGGAAGACAAACCACAGATGCTGCAGAAGGTTCTAATATAGAATTAATATAGGAGTTAATGTGTGTATGTAAGCCTAGTTCATTTTTCGGGAAAAGGGGTACATGATTTCATTAGACTCTGGACAGGATCTGTAGCTCAAAAAAGGTTAAGATCGATAGAAAGGTAATTTGAACTTAGATACCTCAATGGGATTTTTAAGGTCCCAATAGCTAGGTAGTGTTCATAGAGAAACATCCAGATGGCACAACCTTGGCATAACAACTGATTTCATTATGGCATAAGCTGGTTTTCCTTAATTCATCTTTCTAGTGGTCTTCTCTCTTTACTTGGACACCTGTTCATGTGCTTGCTTCATATAGTTCTTACATATTTAATTCAGAACCTGGTCATTTGAGCTATCCTTTAACATTCCTATTTTGTGATGTTTAACATTTCTCTCCTGACTTTTTAACTTCACAGTTGCCTTTAGTCTGGAAGGTTAAAAATCCTCTCTTCTAAACCTTTCTCTCAACCTCCCAAACCCCCACACCTGGACGATTTTAACCCTAATCTTTTATTATTATTATTATTATTATTATTATTATGCTTTTTTATTGATTTCAGAGAAAGGAAGGGAAAGGATCAGAGAGATGGAAACATCAATGATGAGAGAGAATCACTGATCAGCTGCCTCTTGCACATCTCCTATTGGGGACTGAACTCAGCTTGGGCATGCGACCTCCTGGTTCCTGGGTCAACACTCAACCACTGAACCACACTGGCCAGGCTTCCCCACTAAACTTTTTATTGCTTTTAGTGATGGGTTTACTTTTGTTGTCATTATTTTGTGAAGGATATTTTTTTCAGATCTGGCATTTGTTAAGTCATGAATCTTATCTGAAGTCAGTGTCTCTTTAGGCAGAATAAATGATTTTGAAACACAAAGCAAGGTTAGGGGACCAAACTGTGACTCTTTCATTTGAAAGTTATTTTAACTTTGTAGGCAAGGACTCTTATTTTTATTCAATTAATTTAAGGGGACTAAAAAATAAGCTATAAATCCAAACACAGTGTGATACACTGAATCAGGCACACCCAATGGTACATTTCTCCAAAAGATTACTTACTGCATTAAGATTCTCCTAGGATTATTAGCAGGTCCAAGATACTGTGACTCCTTAAATAATCATTTTTTGGAGACAATGAGTGTGGCCTTATAATCTATAATGAATTTTCCATCTTCTATAACTCCTTAAGTGAAAGATTCAGGCCCCCATGCCCTTTTATTCCTCTTGACCTTCAAAATCACCAATTCTTAGCTCATTCTTGTGGATTCAAAACAAGTCAGACACAAGGCTGTCTTCAGTGGGTCAGAGTGACAAACACTTTATCAAGGTTTAATTAGATTTTTTTTCTCTTTACAACCAATGACTCGATATCCCTTTCATCAGACAACGCTGAAATGATTCGTCCATACAAGTCCAGGGGGAAAGGAGTAGGTTACCTAAGCCACTCACTGACAGAATCAAAGAAAAACGATAGGGCTGAGAAGCTGATTTTACATGGCGTAGATAGTGTTTCATTTACAACACAACATTTGATATATAGATTCCACGGCATTATGTTTTTATCTTGCAATACTGACACTGCTAGCAGCTCAGCCTTTTATTCCATTAGGACATCTCATAGGAATTCTGGAATTTATGTGCTGCCCACATAAAAACAGATAAAACAGAGGGAAAACTATTAAGACTTATTTTTATCACCGCACAAGGCTGCACCTCCAGAATCAAAGCTTTTAAACCTCTATCATGAGCAGAGAGAAAGCTCATGTATAGTAGGAACAAGGTGAGGAACAATGACAAAATGTATATGAACATTATCTTTTTATGTCAACTCACACATTCTCATTTTAATGCTACCCTTCAAAATCATAGAACAGCAAAGAGTCTTACTCTGTCTCTAATTGCGAATCGGTAGCTACAATAATGCTCTTCCTAGAAAGTGGTAAAAATGTAGGTGGTGACATGCCGAAAGTGAACGCTTTAGAGTTGCTTGTGGGAAGAGAGCCTAAGAAGGTATAAAAAAATAGAAAAATGCAGTTTTAGAAGAGACTCATCCAACATGCAGGCTATAGAGCCTGTATGGCCAGGGCGATCTTAGGGAAGAGTCTTCCTGAGATAGTGTGAGTGAAAAGCAAGTTGATCTAATTAGCCTCCAAGGTCTAGAGCAGTGATGGTGAACCTTTTGAGCTCGGCGTGTCAGCATTTGGAAAAACCCTAACTTAACTCTGGTGCCGTGTCACATATAGAAATTTTTTGATCTTTGCAACTATAGTAAAACAAAGACTTATATTTTTGATATTTATTTTATATAATTAAATGCCATTTAACAAAGAAAAATCAACCAAAAAAATGAGTTCACGTGTCACCTCTGACACATGTGTCATAGGTTCGCCATCACTGGTCTAGAACAATACTTCCCAATAGAAATGTATGAGATGATGGAAATACCCTCTATCTGAACTATCCATATCAGGAGCAACTGAGCACTTGAAATATGACCAGCTGGACTAAAACAATACATTTAAAATTTTATTTAATTTTAATACATTTAAATTGTCACATTTGGCTAGTGTTATTCTGTTATTGCACAGAATAGATTTAGAATATAACTAACTGAAACCATCTATAAAACTTTTTGTGAAATTAAAGGGCAAAGAGCTCTAGCAGTGTAAGTGTAGAGGAAAACCCCCAGTTTTCTATGTTCTGTAAATAAAAAACAAAACAAAAACCCAGTTCTTCCCTCCTATGTTTTTCTTCCCTGTGTGTCTCCTTGACTTTTACAGAGATCACGTCACTTCTGGTCACCAAATATGTGGAGATTTCCCCCCACACCAACAAGCAATTCTCAGACAACAGCAGGCTGTCTAAGAATCCAACTCAATTCTGACACTGCCTCCTGGGGACAGCATCAGATCCAACAGGTTAAGGGGCTCAGTGGAACACAACTCCCCCAATCCTTCACTTCAGATGCCATTTGCAAGCCCAGGTTGTATTTCTGACTGACAGGCTGTAGGTGGGCGATTTCAATGATCCCTCTTTGGGTTTTATTTATTTGCTAGACTGGCTCACAGAACTCAGGGAAACACCTTTATTTACCAGTTTATTAAAAGGTCTGAAAAAGGATACAGGTGAACAGTCAGGTGAAGAGATACATAGGGCGAGGCCTGGGAGGGTCCGAGTACAGGAGCTTCTGTCCCCGTGGAGTGGGTAACCTTCCCAATGTGGATGTGCTCACCACTTGGGAGGTCTCTAAGACCCTACTAAAGGGAATTTAGGAAGGTTTCCTCACATAGGCATTATCAATTATTACCTCTGTTTCCAGCCCTGCTGCCCTCTCTGGGGGATGAGGAGCAGGGCTGAAAATTCCAAGCTTCCAATCATGGCTTGTTCTTTCTGGTGACCTGCCTCCATCCAGGAGCCCATCCAAAGTCACCTCATCAGAACCAAGGATGTTCCTACTGCTCTTATCCCTTAGGAATTTACAAGGTTTTTAGGAGATCTGTGCTAGGAATTGGGGCAGATATATATATATATACACACACACACACACACACACACACATACATACACACACACACACTCACAGGCCATGCCCTGTGAACCTCTTACATGGACCTCTTACAGCAAAATAATACAGTCTAAAAATACTGGCACATTACTAGAATCCTATGCAGGGACTAACGATTATAGTAGTCAATTATCATATTGTATGAAAATTGTCTACTAGGGTGAGGCCACTCAGGTTTTTAGGTTTCCATTCAATCTTTTCAGGTTCTAAGAGCAGGAGTGATCTCCACAAACATGTGGTTTCACCCTTTTAGAGATCTGAAGTAATTGAGCTAAGAGACAATATCATCTCTTACTCCGAGACTCCCTCCAGGTATTAATGTATTATTAGGTTTCTCTTACTACATACTCATTTATTAATTCCTTTATTCTTAGTAACTATACTTCCTTCTTTCTAGGTATCCCCAATCTCTTCCACCTCTGGAAGGGACAATAGGTTTGGCCACTGTGCTGCTCTAGATTTCTGGCAGCAATACTTGTCCAGCAAGTGCCTCCCCCTCAATCCAATCCTGTTCACATAGGGTTGGGTCACACAGGTGCCGAATTCATGGGCTATCTTTACCACAGCTGTATTCACTGTTAGCCCCAATTTTGCCAGGTCAAGGCAAGGCACATCCTGCCCCATTAGGCCCTTAAGAATGCTACCTAAAGGTTAAAACCATATTTACAATTTCTTGCTCAGTAATAATTTCTGCATCTAGCCCTTATAGTTGCAGATCTGGTATTATGAACACTGCATCAAGTAGTGGGGGAGGGGAGGGGAGGAGTTGAGGTGACCTAAACCAGAGGGTGCTGAGTTCATCACTGTCACATAGGAAGGTCACAGAGGGTTGACATGCCTCTGGTATGTCTCTTTTTTGCATGATAAATTATTACTGAAAACTGCCTATAAATTGACTCTAATAAAATACAACTTAAATCTGTGAAAAAAATTATGAACAGATGTTAAAGAAATAAGATACAAATTTAAAATAGAATCAATAAGAACAAACACTAATGACATAAGCAGGCCTCATGAATCACAAGTTAAGAAGTAAAAGAAAGAATAAACAAAGAAATGTAAAATAGAGAAAAAAATTATGCTAATAAATTGAAAGTTTAGACAAAATACTAGTCTCCAAAAACTACTGTTTATTTTTTAAAAAGAGGAAATGTAAATATGAGTAGGATACTTAACATTAAATATGTTGAATACGTTCTTAACATCCGTCTATTGGTTTTAAGTTGGTTCAACCATTTTGGAAAATCGTTTGGCAAAATTATGACTCAGAAATACCTCCCCTGTACATACCCAACAGAAATATATGTGCACACAAAAGGCTTGTGCAATATTATTTATAACCAAATTAGTTACATTACAGATCCATGCAATGACAGCATGCGGAATGACAGTTACTGGCTAATCTAATTTTGCACATAGATATAAAAATCCTAAACAAGTTCAGCCAGCATGGCTCAGTGGTTGAGGGTCTACCTATGAATCAGGAGGTCCACAGTTCGATTCCCAGTCAGGGCATATGCACGGGTTGCGGGCTCAATTCCCAGTGTGTGGCGTGCAGGGGGCAGCCAATTAATGATTCTCTCTCATCATTGATGTTTCTATTTCTCTCTCCCTTTCCCTTTCTCTCTGAAATAAATAAAAAGGTATTTTAAAAAAACCTAAATAAAATGTTAGTAAATAAAGAAATATATACAGCGAGAGAAAGAGAGAGAGGAGAGAGAGAGTGAGATAGAGAATGATTAACTCAACAGGAGAGATTGAGAGAAGTAATGCATTTGAAAATGGCTTAACAAATTGTTGTGCTTATTAGTATGACAGGTAAACATTAAATAGCAGTTAGACAATACTAAAGATAGAAATTTGATAAAATGGAGAACTATTTAAAGAAATTCATCAGTATTTTGAAAAGAACAAACAACTCTAGAGACCTTGAGGATAAAATGAGGTCTAATATTCATCTCTCCAAAAAGAACATATAGAATAAGAGAGATACATTATTTAAAGAACTTATTAGCATAATGTGTTTTAGGGCAATCTCTTGTGAGTTTTCTAGCTCAATAACAAAATTGGTTTTCTATATCTATAAAAGTCAAAGGAAGGCCCAGGGATATATTGATCCAATTGTTGGGCTAATGTTGAGAGGCAAGCCATGTCTGTGGGACCTGAGATGCTCTGAAGTGACACTAATGCCTCTATGCATCTCCAAACTAAAGAAATTGTGCTCTTTTATTTGCACTTGGAAAGAATATGCTGGGAAATAATGCAAATAATTGGATAAAATGAAGGAAGCTAATACTACTATAACAGTTTTTCTATTAAATAAAACATTCTTACTTGATAGCTTATATGTTCTTTTTAAAGTCTCTAGTCTTAGAAATATAATAATGGCATTTAAATAAACAATACATATATATATATGCCTAAGTATTATATCTAGTATCTCTATTCCTAATTTAATTTGTTCTAACAGTTTCTTTAAAGTATATTAAATAAAGAATATTTACTTTTGTGTTTAATCCACATCTACCCCCATATTAAATTAGACACTTTCTAAGCAAAAAAAAAATAAAAAATAAAACAATACTCTACTTGGGAACAACGTTGTGCTATATTTAACCATAAAAAACAAAATAAATTTTATCAGCATCCAAATGTTGTGACACTTAAAAAAGTATGTTTTTGTTTTGTAAAGCCATCGACTACATTACAATAGGAATACCAATCTAGTAGAAGTTCAGTAGGATGGAGAAAGGTTTTTAGTTGTCATGTGTTAGAGCTGAAGTTATAGTAGTTGTTTAGTGAACTAGGGACAGTTTTGACCAATTGGAGAACGTGAAACTAACCTCATATACAGAGTAACTTAGTCCTGCCTGAGAATAATCAGTGTTTCACTTAGGAAGAGAAGCAGCAGTAGATGCATACAATTATTCAACCAAACAATAAAAATAAGAAAAGAATGGTTATCCCCATTTGATGTTTAAAACACCAGGACTCTATCTATATAATATAGGAATATGCAAATTAGCTGGGATGCCATAACATCATGACTGAACAGCAGGGACCTGAGGCTGCATGGAACCTGGCCGGTGCAAGGGACCTCAGCCCCCACCCCCCCGCCCCACGGGACTTGACAGGGGACCTCAGGCCATGGCCCCACCCTGCGGGGCTTGATGGGGGACCTCAGGCCACGCCCCCTGCCTGGCGGAGCTTTACAAGGGACCTCAGGCCATGCCCCTGCCCCAGCGCCAGGCCGGGGGACCTGAGGCTGTGCCCCCCCCCCCTGCCCAGCGGGGCTTGACAGGGACCTGAGACTGCGCCCCCCACCCGGCGCCAGGCCCAGGGACCTGAGGCTGTGCCCCTGGCCCGGAGGGGCTTGACGGGGGTGGGGGCAGCCAGGTCTGGGTCTCACCCAGTGGAGGTGGGGCTGGCCGGGTCTAGGTCTCCTGTGTTTTCAAAGCGCGTGCAGGTGGTGGGTGGGGACTTGACTCTAGGTCCCGCGGCATGCCCCAGACTCTGACAGGAGGGAGATTTTCATATACATTTTTCTTTCATCTCTGACACTTCTATTATAGAGAAAGGGCAAATAGCAATATTAAAATATTTCCTCTAATTAATTCCCTTTTAATGTGCACGAATTTCATGTACCGGGCCACTAGTATGTAATAACTTCAAAAACACAGTACTACTCAGTCATTCATTGAGGTCAGCAACAGCTGGCTCTTTAATCAGTCCAAAGCATAATCTTGTTCCTTGGAGCAAAGTCTTTCAAAAATTATGTTTCCTTTTCATGGAATTGGAATTCATTTGTAATTTTATATATTGTACTTTTTTTTTAGAAATTCAGAAAACTGTGTTTCTGTATATACATTATATTAGTTAAACACATGAGAGCGCAGGCATTTGAGAGAGGATACTACCAATATAAAAGACTTAGTGATTTATTGCTTAAAAAGCACGTATTAGAAATAAATCATATTATTTGTTAGTTACACATTTTACTTTGTCAACAGTTATATCCACTGGTAGAAGCAAGAAAAATTGAAAATAAGCATTTTGAATTCTTTTGAATCTTGTTTTCTCTCAGAATGTAATATGTTTTCAAGAGCAAACAATCGACACTTTTATTTCCTGTCGAGTTTTCATTTTTGGTTCCCCAAAGGTGAGAGAAAGGAAGAATTGCATTTCAGTTGAAAACACAGACATCAGGGAAAATATGTATGTCCTTCCTAAGAATCCTTATTCTCTTAGTACTTAGTAATGCTTTCATTTATTTTGTGCTTTTCAAGCCCAATAACCTTTTGATTTCATTGAATGGAATGCTGATTTCCATTTCAGATGAATAAATTTGAAATTACTAACATGTCAGAATAAGCTAGTAGGGTAAACAACTTTGGTTACATACATTAAAACTGCTTTTTAATTACAGCAACACTTAATTGTAATACTCATTAGAATGTGAAGTGAAACAACAGAAAACCTCTGAGCTTTCCCAATCAAACTAAAAGCTTAATAGAGATTTGCTATTAAGTATTTCTCATACTTTGACATTCAAGGTAAGTATACACAAACACTTAATTACATAAATCATTTTTATTCCTTCAACAAAAACAAGAAAATATTCTCAGAGACTAGTAAGTGCTATGAAGAAAAACGAAAGCAGTGTAACATAGAGGAAAATGGGGTGACTTTTCAGAATTGGTAGCAAGAGAAGGTCTCTCTGAGGAACTGACTTTGAGCCAAAACTCAATAAAGTTAGGGGCCAGCCATGGGGATTTCTAAAGGAAGAGCATTCTAACGGAAAATAGAATGTGAAAAGCTCCACAGCCATGGAGTTCCTGGTGTATTTAAGGGTAAGAAAAAGAAGCAAGGGGCCTGAAGCGTACTAAGAAAAGCCAGTAGTAAATGTGTTTGGAGAGGTAGCTGGGAGCTAGATTTTAGTTGGATTTCATTTTATTTTTTAAAGTATATTTTTATTGATTTCAGAGAGGAAGGGAGAGGGAGAGAGAGATAGAAACATCAATGATGAGAGAGAATCATCGATGGGCAGCTTGCAGCACGTCCCCCACTGAAAACTGAGCCAGCAACCTGGGCATGTGTCTGGACCTGGAATTGAACCTTGACCTCCTGGTTCATAGGTCGATGCTCAACCACTGAGCACACCTGCCTGGCTCCCTATCTTTAATCTGGGTGTGAAGAGGTAGTTTCACCAGGAGCAGGGGTACTCTGTGGGGCCTTGTAATCTTAAATTGGAATCTACCTCCCAACAAAGTGTTTTTCCTCATATGATATTAGATATCAGACTTGACTGAATAAAGCTCATTTTTCTGTATTTTGTAAGGAAAAAAGAAAGTGCTTTGCCTCATAAGCTGAAATAAAATTATGATAATGGGAGGAAGCCCACATAAAAATTAGCTTTTTGGTGGATTATCTTTAAAACAATATAGCCATACTTGTTTTCCTTTGTGAAAGGAAGGATACAAATGAAAGGAAAGCAAAACATCCTAGAAGTAAAAAATGATAAACATTAATGATAATTTAAATAAAATGTGATTTCAAAATATTAGTTGGATTTACTGACAATAAAAAAGTCTTTGCCCTAACCGGTTTGGCTCAGTGGATAGAGCGTCGGCCTGTGGACTGAAGGGTCCCGGGTTCGATTCCGGTCAAGGCCATGTACCTTGGTTGCAGGCACATCACCAGTGGGGAGTGTGCAGGAGGCAGCTGATCGATGTTTCTCTCTCATCGATGTTTCTAACTCTCTATCCCTCTCCCTTCCTTCTCCCTTCTTCTCTGTAAAAAATCAATAAAATATATATTTAAAAAAATCTTTATATTATTATTTTAAGCATTCAAGAGAATATTTTAATGTGATATAATTTTTATGGACCATTCATTTTGCAATACCTTACCTAATACATGCATATCTTGGATTCAGACAGTTAAAATTATTTCAGTAACCGTATCTGAGAAGTCTTTCTGTAAAGAGACTCATGTGCCTTTGTTTAACCAAGAGTTTACCAACACATTTGACCATAAAACTGTGTATCTGTGTGTGTGTATGTGTGTAAATACTTACTGAAATTCTGCAGTAATATTGTCCCAATGATTAAATTCTGGGAAATATTGATCTAGGAGGCTATCATTTCACTAAGGACAGCCAACATTCAAACATATGGTAGGTATTGTATTTAGTTTTTACCCTCCCAGACACAATGTCTGTGGGTAGAGCCTTTCAATTTAAACTAGTGTCAGGTCATCTAAGAGAAATGAAGTTCAAAATGTAAGTTCAGTTAAAGCTAAAATTTCTGCTTAAGAGAACAGTTAATTGACGTCTGACAATTTAAACATCTGACTATATTATGGAATCCTATATAACAAAAGGGTAATATGCAAATAGACCGAACAGTGGAATGACCAGTCACTATGATGTGCACTGACCACCACGGGGCAGATGCTCAACACAGGAGCTGTCCCCTGGTGGTCAGTGTGCTCAGTCAGAAGCCCTGAGCCGGGCTCCTGTCAAGTGAGCGCAGCATCGGTAGTGGAAGCCTCTCCCGCCTCTGTGGCAGAGCTAAGGATGTCCGACTGATGGCTTAGGCCTGCTCCCCATCAGCCTGACATCCCCTGAGGGCTCCGGGACTGCGAGATGGTGCAGGCCAGGATGAGGGACCCCCCCCACCCCCCGAATGCACAAATTTCGTGCACCAGGCCTCTAGAATAGTACATAAATACCCAAGTGAACCTTAGACTTTCAAAACAAAGAGCACTGACCTTACTTCTCAGCCAAAGATAAATGTATAATGTTTCTTGATAATATGTGTAGAGTCATGTTATAATCTGGTTTCTAAGCTTCTAGCCTTTTTTTTTTAAATCCTCACCTAAGGATATTTTTTTCCATTGATTTTTAGAGAGAGTGGAAGAGAGGGAGCAGAGGGAGAGAGAAAGAGAAACATCTATGTGTGAGAGATACACTGATTGGTTGCTTCCTGCATGAGCTCCTACCAAGGCCACGGATCAAACCTGCAACTGAAGTACATGCCTTTGAACTGGAATTGAACCTGAGACCCTTTGGTCCTTGGGCCAATTCTTTAACCACTGAGAAATCTGGCCAGGATAGAAGCTTCTAGCCTTTTGAATGCAAGATTATTGAAATCATCAGCTTATACTTTGTTTCCGTCTTTATCCCTGGGCACTGAGACTGAAGTCATTGGTTCTTGAATGGTCTACTAAACACAACACACATCTATTAATGTAGATCTCTTTTTTTTTACTTTACTTTTGAAAATTGCTTTTCTTTTGAGACCAAAATGAGATCGGAAATAAAGCAAGAGCAAGACACAATTTTATAGATCAGTGATGTCTATCACTTGGAAATGCAAATCCCTTTGCATTTCCTTCAAACAAAAATAATCAAACTTTTTCTTTAGATCATCCATTGGAAAATTCTCATAATGATATCCTCCATTCATGGATGGAATGATGGGATAATATCCACTTATTATAATAAAAACTTTCAACAAGATAGCATTCACAAAACTTAATGGCTCAAGCAAAGATTAAATGTATAATTTCAGCAAGCACCTACATGGCTTAAGAAGAACAAGTATACACAAATTGCCTAATATAACTATTCCATGTACAATGCAGACGACAAAGGAAGGATTGGGCCTTCAATACCTATAAAACATGCACAATAGCACAATATAATGAAATAAAATAAAATTTTATGAAAATAAACATTACAAATGATAAGTTTTGTAATAGTGTTGACATTTCAAGTGACCTATTATGATTATACACATAAATATAAAATGTACATACATTTTACTATGAAAATTTTAAGTGAATGACAAAAATTTTACATTATAAAACTTTTAAATGGGTGTAGTGAATCTTCCATGGCTAGTAGGTTCATATTGAATTAGATGGCCTTTTACCTCACGTATCATAAATGTCTCAAACTTAAATTATTATTTCAATTGGACACTTTTTAAGAAGTGCTCCTCCATGCTTAGCTACTTAGGAGAAATATAACTATCATCAAGCTTAAGCTAAATATATAATTATCAACTACAGGTAAGCATTTAGTATTCACTATTTTGTGACAGCCTTCAAGTTAGATAATTATAAGAGCAAAACTGTACCACATTTTACACAATAATATCCATCAACCATGCTCCTACTCACTATGCAATTCAACTATATTTCACTATATAAACTAATATTCACAGTTTTGGTATCATATTATCTATCCATTTGAAATAAGTTAGAGATGAAAAAATAGGGATATTTTGTGCTCCAACTTCTAAGTTTAGTATTTCTCAAGGCCATGCTCATTAAAAGCTAACTTCATATTTCAATCAATAATTTTTGTGTCCCTTTTCCTTTATCCATATCATCTAGAAGTTTATATTTGGCCAATATTAAACAAAATACAATAAAAGTATTAGTCTGAAGTAATGTTAGGGAATATGTATCTAAACAATTTGATGTTAAGTTCACTTTGACAACTTTCAAACCATAAGATATTAGTATTTACTGAGAAAGTTAACAGAAAAAAAATGGTCTATTTCTATTCTGACATGAGTCAAAATACAGCATTTGTGATTTGATATGAAGAGCTATAAAAAAGAACTACCATTGCTTGCTAATAATATCAATAGTAATATATAAAACTAGATTTGTGCACCAGTGGGGTCCCTGGGCCTAGCCTCCACCCTTTCACAATCCGGGACACCACCAGTGCATGGTCAGGGCTGGGGAGGGACCGTGGGAGAGCTCCAAGATTTATGTCTAAAAATACAAAAAACTAATACAAAATACACAGGTTTGCTGATAAAGTGTTTGTTCCCTGCCATCATTCTTCGATGGAGTAATTGATTTGAGGAACCTGATTTGCCTCAGGTGCTGAATAAACGATTAAGCACAGACAACTATTTTTATTTCCACGGTTCACATTCAAAATCACATGCTCACTTGGTCCAGTCAAAAGTGCTCAACCAGCCCGACCTGTGTGGCTCAGTGGTTGAGCATCAACTTATGAACCAGGAGGTCACAGTTTGATTCACAGTCAGGGCACATGCCCAGGTTGCAGGCTCCATCCCCAGTGTGAGGCTTATAGGAGGCAGTCAATCAATGATTCTCTCTCATCATTGATGTTTCTATCTCTCGGTCCCTATCCCTTTCTCTCTAGAATCAATTTTATATATGTGTGTGTGTGTGTGTGTGTGTGTGTGTGTAAAATAAGAAAACTGTCCCAGTGATATTTTCTTTTTTAACCATTTCTCAGATCATGCAGATTGAGCACATGAGTACAGAATCACAGGCTAGAATTTACTTTGAGGAGTCATTGGTTTCATCTACTATTCTATATTTGAACTATTATAAACAGACAAGGCACTCAATTCTTTTTAAAAATAAATCTGGACCGCAGTAGGAAACAATAGAACTACAAATTTAATCACATCAGGGAAAGGAGTAAAAAAATTCAACTCCTGAGTAAAATAGAGCATTGTTAAAGGGCTCAACTTTTCATCATCAAAACAAAGTGACCATTTCATATTTCAGGTTCAAGTGTAATATACAATTTATATTTCCTTTCCAGATATTTAAAGCTAGAACTCTCAGTTCTATCTATAGGGTTTGAAAAGAAGTCTAGCATTTATACTCTAATGTTTATGAGTGAATAAAAATGAAAGCATTTCAATATTACTTTTACTTTGAATTACTTCAACAGCATCTTACAATTTTACAACTTAACTGACTGAGAGATAAAACATGATGCAGTTTGCGGGACATTAACATCCTTTCCTTTTCAAGTACAACTCTGCTTTGGTACAAAATTTTCTTGCCTATTTTATTTTGCTTTTGCTTCTGCATTTTTACAAAAATAAGACGCATATATTTCAGAAGGAAGGGTGTACCTAACTGTATAAAGATTTTCATTTGTATTCAGTGTAGGTGCAACGTATGCTCAATTAATTTATATGGCCAAACTGAGGATTGCATATTCAGCTTAATTTAGATCTCGATCTTTAAAAGATTGAGATTGAATAGTGTGCCTTTTCCTTTGTGTGTCCTGAGTTTGTTCCACCTTTCTACAATGAAAGAATCTCATTTTGCCCTTTATTTCAACCTAGAGGGTAGTAAGTCACTCCCTCAGGTGTAATAACCCAGGCACTAACTGTGATTCAGTTAGCAAGATGGTGATAATGGTAACAATATCTCAGAGTCTTTCCCCCCAGAGACTCTCAAAGACACCACCAGTACTCACTCTCCCACATTATGAGTTTCACGAACTGTACCTGAAGGTTTAAATGCAGCCCTAAGCTGAAAAGTATTTTTTTAAGTGGCACCTTGTTATTATTATAGCATACATCTGTTCCCTGTGTGCCTTTGGAGTTGTCTCAGCTTATGACAACAACAAGTTTTTACAACTGTCAGCAAGTGCCAGCACAACTGGGGAAGGGCAAGTAAGAATGTCTTGTACTGCATGTATCAACAGTATTACTCCCCATAGTCCTTTGCTGGGGATCGTTATGGAGTAAATATATACTTAGTAGAGTCAAATGGTGCCAGGAAAAATTATCGGGGTCATGCGTGGGGGGAGAGAGCTGAATGCTGTCAAGCTGTTTTATTTTATAAGAATAATCTGGCATGTGACTTTTGCTCAAAGCAATATGTCTCGTTAGTGTCCAAAAGGCATTTCTGAGGGTTTTTTTTTTATTTACTGGATATATTTGTGTACCAGTTAACAGTGACTAGCATCTCTCTAATATCTCCTCTCTCATTCATTTGCTCCATGGGATGAAATGAAGAGGCACAACAAAAATTGAAGGAAGAAACTATGAGTTTTTGAACAGCTCATCTTTGATCAAAAATTGTTTTTAATAATGATGGAATGAATGAAAATGTGACAAAAGGCAAAAAGAAGAGGCTAAGATGAAGTATTGGGAGGGTGTAAAACATTTCTTTTTTATTTCTTCTTCAAAATCAGGCTCTTTATTTATGGATTGTCACCGAAGATTACTTTGGATTTCAGGCACATTGTGAAGTGTCAGAGGAAGAGTGGGTTGGTAGGAGACAGGAGAAGGGCTGCATGCAATACTGACCATTCCCTTAAGGGAGGGAGAATTGGCCACAGAACAGAATACCATTGGTTTTGCTGTGCTGCATAAAGAAAAGGAAGTGGTGGTCAGCAAGAACCTGGAGGTGATTCTTGCACATTGAAACATCGTGATGGCCCAGGATGTAGGCTGCAGCCTCGATGCCTTCCTAGTTGACCTCCACAAAGGACTTGTGCATGACCTTGGACAGAAACGACATTCTCTCCCAGACGACATTCCAGGAAAGTCTGCCATGATCCTCTCAAAGGCATCAGTCATGCCCAGAGAGCCAAGGACATCCTCCATGTCGTTAAACATTTGCCCAGGTTTCTCCTCATTCTCGCTGGCTTTAAATGGTCTTCCCTCGGTTTTCTGTTTGTTAAACTGATTATCCCAGTTTCCTTTGAAGTAGATGGCATTCATGAGAACCAGACAAGCAACTTGATTAACTGAATTTGGAGACAGCAACTTTGTAATTTTACCCTCTGTCTTGTTAGTTACACATCCGGTGTTGATGTGTTTTCTAGCCTCCTCTGTAGCTTTGAAGAAGTCAAGCTCTTCCATCTCTGCTTGGTAGAATTTACGGCAGGAATCTTTGAAAGATGAGTTGAAATCATAAGCATCATAAGACTTTTCTCCAAAGAGCCTGTTGGCAGTTATAAGCAAGTGCTATGTGTCAGTCCTATTGACTTTGGTGACATGCGATTAGAAACCCTGATGGGCATATTCACCTCCGCCATCGCTTTTACTTAAAGCGCCTGGGCCGTCTGGGCTGAGATGTTTCCTTTTGCCTCATGAAGACCAGGGCCAGGCAGAGTTGATGCTCATGGATGAGAAAAAAGGTAAAGGCAAAAGTGCCATTTGCTTCCAAGAGAGTATCCATGATGGAAAGTCCTAGAGTCTTGGCAATGCAGCCAGAGTAAGAGGAGCAATGGCAGCAAATACATTTCTAATATCAGAGATTTTTGTAGACTTTGAAAATAATAATCAAATATGTGTTTGAGGGTATTAAAGTGGCAAGGGTAGCATATCAAATTGAACTATAATTAGATCATTTTTATCAGTATACTATTTTGACTGTCATAGACTTTTTTCAAGGTCAGCAATAAAAATATTTTTAAAATAGTGTTTCTTTAATAAGGTATTTGAACCAAATACCTTGCATATATGTATATGGTCAGGCACTTGTAATCAACATGTAAACTCATATTCTCATT
Source organism: Myotis lucifugus (assembly GCF_000147115.1). Lineage (NCBI taxonomy): Eukaryota > Metazoa > Chordata > Mammalia > Chiroptera > Vespertilionidae > Myotis > Myotis lucifugus. The sequence continues at coordinate 19,253,225 of NW_005871048.1, forward strand.
ATTACATGCATGAGCTGAGGTGTGGTCTAGAAGGAGGTATGAGAATGAATAATGAGAACTGCTGAAATCTTATTCTCTCTGAAATAGTTATGGACATCAGAGCCTAAATATCTGATTCCTATTAAGCAAGAGAAAAGTGTATGTCCATTGTTGACAAGGTCAGTACCTTCATTGCTAATAGTAATGGAATTGCTGTGCAAGACAGCATTCTGTATGACTATCCAGCTCTCCTTCACAGAACGGGGAGCACAATAATGGATTTGTCAATGTTTTAAATTACTTCATATCATCTCAAATATTCATGACCAATCCCCCCCACCATGAACTTTATCTTGCATTGTCTTCACAAAATGCCATGTCAAGCTTTTCCAACAAATTGGCTCTAAAAACCTTTCTAGATTTTTAGCACAAATAAGGGATGTATACATCATGGAAACAATATCCTATCTAATAGAGAGGGAACATGCTAATTGACCATCACAAAATCGCAAAGATGATGGTGCCCACAGCCAATAAGGAGGGAATATGCTAATTGACTGCCACATTCTCAAAGATGGTGGTGCCCACAGCCACAAGATGGCGGCACCCACACCCCTCAGCCCTGCCGGGGTGGCAGGCATGCGGCAAGGCCAGGCCCGGCCGCTCCGTGCACCTGCCTCCAGAGTCCCCCAGTCTCCTCAGCCCCCCAGCCGCCAAGGGCCGGCCCGAGGTGCAGGCAAGCCTTGGATGGCAGCTGCGCAGCCACCCAGGGCCACCCGAAGCTCAGGTAACCAGGGCCGGCTGAGGCTTGCACAGCTGGTAGTGGCAACAGCAGAGGTGTGATGGGGGCGTCACCTTCCCCTGATCACCAGGTCGCCTCCCGCCCCTGAGGGCTCCCGGACTGTGAGATGGGGTAGGCCGGGCTGAGGGACCCCCCCTCCAGTGCATGAATTTTCGTGCACTGGGCCTCTAGTATATACATATATTTTTTTTTCTTCAAATAACCTATGTTGATATACAATAAGAAAAATGTTATATTAAATGATCAGAATGCAAAACTTTTCCTTATCCCAATTTCTTATTTTAAGCTCCAATGATTGTTATTATTATGGAGCATGAGATATGGGAAACATTTCATTTGCATAAACTGCTACTCAGAAACCCTCTGTGGTGTAATTTAGTCACACTCTATATACAGAAGAAACTACTGCCTAAAGCTGTCAGGAAACTTCACAAAATCAAATCACAACTTTAGAACTAGTTGATTATACTGATCAAAGTATAACCATAGAAATTGCAGTCTTGGTTCAAGCGAGAAAACCTATGAAGTTAAAGATTTATGAAATGTAGGATACATTTGCTCCAAGTTATGTTTCTATGAATACAGTCCCAAATAAACACCATAGTTTTTCAGGACTGCAGAAACTGACTGAGGTCTGTGGTTTGGGGCTATTAACTGACATCAGGCTGGTAGGCACAAACTTGCTTCCATCTGCCTTGACTAACCATATGTAGGCCAATATTTAACAGGGATTTTAACCTAACTGACTGTAACAGCTTTAAATGACTCATTATGAACTATCGTTGAAGTCCTCCTTAGTTCACAGATAATTGGCCTGGAATACTAGAAGTACTTGAGCCTTTCATATCCATCAATCTGTTATTAGTCAGATCACCTTTTTCACAATACTGAAGCCCATATGTAATCTTCAATAAGTATTCAATGATTATACCCTATGGAGCATTCATGTATAAAACACTTTTCCCAGACATTTTAAAAAGGGCTGCTGAATTTATGAATAACTTCACACATTCCCATTTGTAAGAGTCTTTACTTAGGGATTTCATTCTGTAAAGGTTAGATGGCAGAACTCCAAACTAAATAACCTCTTGTTTTCTGCACTTGCTTTATAAGTAATAGAATAAAATTGAAATTCATTCTCACAGGTGACAACTAGGTTTTAATTTATTTATTTTACTTATTTACATAGTCATTTTCTAAAAATTAGTTGGCCTATTTATAATAATTTTTTTTAATATATTTTATTGATTTTGTACAGAGAGGAAGGGAGAGGGATAGAGAGCTAGAAACATCGATGAGAGAGAAACATTGATCAGCTGCCTCCTGCACGCCCCCCAGTGGGGATGTGCCCGCAACCAAGGTGCATGCCCTTGACCGGAATCGAACCCGGGACCCTTGAGTCCGCAGGCCGACGCTCTATCCACTGAGCCAAACTGGTTCGGCAATATAATAATTTTTAAAGCTTAATGTCCTAGCAATCATCAGAATATTTCCCCCAGTATTTCCAGGGCATTTAAGCCTAATTTAAAAGTGAATATTAACAAAACTTAATTTAACTTAAACTGAAAGGTACTAGTAGCATGTGCACTTTAAATCTTAGATGGAGGATTCTGGAAGGAAATGACCACTTAGTGATTACATTATTTGTAAACTCAACACCTTCTCCTCACATTGTGCCATACAGTCTGTCAACAGGAAGATGGGCTGGATTTTCTTTCTTTCAAGAGAACAGTTCTGCCAATAATTATTTAAAATAGTGAATTTACATACAAGATTTCACTTAGAAAAACATTTTTGCCACTAAATTTCTTCCAAAAAAATCTTGGTTTAAAACATGAATACATATTTATGCATTCAACAGTTTTTTTAAATTATAAATAATTGGAAGAAATGTTTTATGTTTATTTTTAGATGGGAATGACTTTAGTTTTAGCCCTATAAATTAATGTATACTTTAAATAGGTCATGACAGTCACAATGGATGACAGTACTTTTAAAATTTAATTTTGTTGTGAAAATTATTTCATTTACTACTACTTGGGTAGACTAGATATCTCTTCATAATATTATTAACTAGAGGCCCAGTGTACAAAAATTTGTGCACTCGGGGGTGGGGGGGTCCCTCAGCCCAGCCTGTGCCCTCTCGCAGTCTGGGACCCCTTGGGGGATGACTACCTGCTGGCTTGGACCTGCTCCCTGGGAGATTGGGCCTAAGATGGCAATCAGACATCCCTCTGACAGCCCGGCAGCCCTCGGGGGATGTCCACTTGCGAGCAGGGAGCAGACCTAAGCTGCAGTCAGACATCCTTAGCACTGCTGAGGAAGCAGGAGAGGCTCCCACCACCACCGCTGTACTGGCAGCCATCAGCCTGCCTTGGGGCTGAACAGAGCTCCCCCATGTGGGAGCGACTGACCACCAGAGGGCAGCTCCTGCACTGAGTGCCTGCCCCCTGTTGGTCAGTGTGTGTCATAGTGACCCCAGTCATTCCCAGTCTTTCTGCTGTTAGGGTCAGTTTGCAAATTACCCTTTTACTATATAGGATAGAGGCCTGGTACATGGGTGGGGGCCAGCTGGTTTGCCTTGAAGGGTGTCCCGGATCAGGGTGGGGGTCCCGCTTGGGTGCCTGGCCAGCCTGAGTGAGGGGCTGATGGCTGTTTGCAGCTGGTCACACCCCCTTCAGGGTGGGGTTCCCCACTGGGGTGCCTGGCCAGCCAGGATGAGGGGCTGAGGGCCGTTTTCAGGCTGGCAGGCGACTGAAGCTCCCAGCCTCTCTTTTTTTTTATTTTTATTTTTTTATTCTGGGATTTATTTACCTTCTATAATTGAAACATTGTTGCCGTTACTGGCGCTCCCAGCTCTGAGGCCGCAGCCAGCTGAAAGCAGGTATCTGGGGTTTGTTTAGCTTCTATAATTGAAACATTGTTGCTTTCAGGCTCAGAGCCAGGCCGTGGCAGGCGGGGAACCTTGGCTTCCTCCATCACTGGAGCAAGCAAGCCTCATATTCGCTTCAGCAGCGTGGCTGCCGGTCGCCATCTTTGTTGGCAGTTAATTTGCATATCGCCCTGATTAGCCAATGGGAAGCGTAGCGGAGGTACAGTTAATTACCCTTTTTGTCTTTTATTAGATAGGATAAACAAATATGCTCTTAAAATATACCATATGGAAGACACTCAGCTAAAACTGTAAGATACCTCAAGTATTTCATATGTCTTACCTAGATGGATCTTGCAATCTTATGCAATCAGAGCTATATGCATGTAAATACAAATAATAGTATAAGGTTATATTTCAAAAAATTAAATGAATGCTCTAGGGACAATATGTTCTGTATACTACCTGCATCACGACTTATTAAAGAAGCAGATGTCCAATCCCACCCTATACCTATTCAAACAGCATGAATGGACCTAGAGGTTATTATACTAAGTGAAGTATGTTGGTCAGAAAAAGACAAACACCATGATTTCACTTACATAGAGAATGTGAAGAACAAAATAAATGAGTAACCAAAATTGAAACAGACTCATAGACACAGAGAACAGACTGATGGTTGCCACAGGGGAGAGGGATTGAAGGACTGGGTAAAAAAAAAGGAAGGGATTAAAAAGTACAAATTCGTAGTTACAAAATAGTCATGGGGATGTAAAGTACAGCATAGGGAATACAGTCAATAATATTGTAATAACTATGTATGGTGCCAGTTGGGTACTAGAAATATTAGGGGAACACTATGCTATACACCTGAAACTAATACAAAATAATATTAAATGTAAACTGTAATTGAAAATAAAATTTTAATTGAAAAACAATGTAATTATCAGTGCCTACTGCAAAATGAAAACATGTGTGCCCTTGTTTAAAAAGAAGGGAAAAAACATGTCATTAAGTTGTAAAGTATACATACAGCCTTTTCCTTTGTGCTGTAGGCCTTCTCTCTTACCTTGTCATGATGTTTGTTGTTTGCTATTTTGTTCAAGCAAAAAAAAATTAAAATTTTAAATTATGAACATTAATTTTATGTTTTTATATTGTGTAATGCTGGTTTAAAATGCAAATATTAAGAGCCTATAACATGGATAGGGAATTACTGAACTTACATAATTCATAACTTTAGTCAATAAATGCTTATGTATTTCATTCTTACTAGAAAAATAAATGTTCCACAAAACTAACTCAGTTGTTATTTTATTTCCTGTTATGCACACATTCTACCGGCACTTTCTACTTTAAGCTTAGTGATGAGTAAGAAAGGACTAAAAGTTGAAAAAAACTATGGGTTGTCTTATCTTTCCTTCTCCTTCCATGTCATCATTTTCAGCATAAGTGGTTAGTCAATACAGGGAAGTAACAAAAGTAAGAAAGGATACGATGGGGTTCTTTGGTTGTTCACATTTCTTAGAATGTCACATTTCAGGACTGCTTCTCTGCTTACTTGGTCATTGATCTAACATGCTTACTTGTATTTGCTTTGAATCTGGCTGAATGCCCAAGCATGGGGTCTACCACAATTCTATGATCAAGGAGCATCACAAATGCTATATGTGAATAATGTGGCAGGAAATAGGGGGAAAACTTGTTGCATGTATTTCCCTTTGGTAATGCATATGCTCAACTTCCCCACTGAACTTCACTTACAAAACATTAGTTCAAAATAAAATTATTGAGAATATCAACCAAATGACTTGTATGCATGCATAGAAGCCTAACCAATGGACACAGCATCGGAGGGGTGTGAGGGCATGAGTGGGGGGATAGGGGCAATGGGGGGATAAGGACACATATGTAATACATATAAAGAATATCTAGATGGTGAAGCAAAACATTAAACCAAATGTGGAGACTACTGCACAGGCCCACACCTAAGGCCTCACACCTCTGAGAAGGAGATTCTTACGCATTTAAAGTTTAAGAATCATAATGGCTAGCAGATTTCAGATTAAGGAGAGTTCTCTTCTACTTGGCTAGGAAAAGACTCCTAGACTCAGATGGACCTGAGCTAATTTACTTGAGAACATTGCTTCCAATCTTACTACCATTTGCATACATCCTTGCCCTGAGTACCCAGGTGTTAGTATTCAAGTGTTTGACCTTCTCTAATTTCAAAAGTGGCAGTGATGAGGAAAAAGCTTAGAGATTTGAACTCGTCATCACTTTTCACAGAAAAGTCCCAAATCAATCAAATCATTAATATCATCCATATGACTTTCTGCCCCTTCACACACATTTCAAAAGTTGAACATGACATTCCATAGAAATTCATGTGGCCTAGAATGTTCAGTACACTGCCCTTGCATTTTTGCAGTAACATAAACGTTTAATCACTTATAAGATTTAATTATTGCAAATTGGAAAAATACACAAGACAATACATTTTTCAATATGAAAAATTTTAAATTCTTGTATTTCACACTAAACGATTCCTGTTAAGCAATAATTTTGTAGTTTCAAGAAATGAAATTCTTGAGAATCTTTCATGTAAGCCAAGATCATCAATAAAAATGCTATTTTCACTATGCTTATATCAATTAAAATGAAAACATAATTTGATAATATAAACATGCTATTTTATCTGTTTCTCTTTTAAGAACTTAGTTTCATATAAAAAACATGAAAATTTAGAAATGAACAGAAGGAATAAGTAAAAGTAGTGCCACAAACATATACTGTTTAGTAACAATTAAAAATATATTTTTAGCTGTGAATATTATCAGTTTCATTCATTAACACAAATAAATGGAAATTGGCCTTAATGCTGCAAATGTTCTTTTGGAAATTTAACATAAATTTATAAAGAATAAGAAGTATATGTTTGAAGTAGATAGAAGAATGCAGATTTTCACTCAATCTGTGGAAGGTTGTACTCATATGTCTGATATAAAACTGAAACTCATAGATATAGATTCATAGGTCACCAGAGGGAAGGAGGGGAGTACGGGAGCAAGGGCAAGGGGGCCAAATATATGGTGACAGAAGATGATTTGACTTGGGGGATGGGCACACAATGCAATATACAGATCATGTATCATAGAAATGTACAATTGAAACTTATATGATCTTATTAACCACTGTCACTTCCATAAATTTAATGTTTAAAAAAATCTTAGTTAAATTAAAGAGACAACTTCATAAAAAGTAGATTCAACTGGCTCTAGCTCAGTGGTTCTCAACCTTCTAATGCGGCAACCCCTTAATACAGTTCCTCATGTTGTGGTGACCCCCAACCATAAAATTATTTTCGTTGCTACTTCATAACTGTAATTTTGCTACTGTTATGAATCGTAATGTAAATATCTGAAATGCAGGATGTATTTTCACTGTTACAAATTGAACATAATTAAAGCATAGTGATTAATCACAAAAACAATATGTAATTATATATGTGTTTTCCGATGGTCTTAGGCAACCCCTGTGAAAGGGTTGTTCAACCCCCAAAGGGGTCACGACCCACAGGTTGAGAACCGCTGCTCTAGCTGATTTGGCTCAGTGGTAGAGTGTCAGCCAGCAGATTGAAGGATTGTGGGTTCAATTCTGGTCAAGGGCACGTACCTTGGTTGTAGGGTTGATTCTTGACCCCAGTTGGGGTGCATGTGGGAGACAACCAGTCGATGTATCTCTTTCACATCGATGTTTCTCTCTCTTGGTCTCTCCTTTCCCTTCCACTCTCTCTAAAAAGTCAATGTAAAAAGTATCCTCAGGTGAGGATTAACTACAACAACAAAAATAGATTCACTTTGCCTGACCGGCTTGGCTCAGTGGATAGAGTGTCAGCCTGTGGACTGAAAGGTCCCAGGTTCGATTCCGGTCAAGGGCATGTACCTTGGTTGCAGGCACATCCCCAATAGGAGGTGTGCAGAAGGCAGCTGAACAATGTTTCTCTCTCATCGATGTTTCTAACTCTCTATCCCTCTCCCTTCCTCTCTGTAAAATATCAATAAAATATATTTTAAAAAATAGATTCACTTTAATGGAAAGCATTGAAATCAGACTAAATGAATGTTGCTTCATTCAGAGGAAGTTTGGACCCGATATCTCTATATGCATTTGCATCCCTTTAAACATATTTAGGAAAATAGTTAATTGTTCTGCTTTCTTCTTTGATTCTCTGAATCTTTTCTATTCTATCTCAAAATGAACACAATATTATTATATTTTCCTCTTCTTTGGAACAGGCACATTTATGTCATATCACCACAAGTAAGGCATATGCTCCTTTTACTTCTAGTCTCTCTTTAGTTGAAATGTGCTATTATCCCAGGGGAAAGAAATTTATTGAGTTACTTTTACAAGCATAACATAGAAGTCCTCATTAAAGTATAATTTACTGAGAGGCATCACTATATGACTCACACTGAGTCATTTAGCTTTCAAGTTAGCCTATACCTTGAAGAACTATGTAATTGAAGATCTTGATGTTTTTAGTAGTCCTGAAGGTAGTATTTCAGCCTAAAGTCATTTGATAAGCCATATTGGCTATAAATTCAATTGTGATGGATATCCTTCATTGAAAGTCATATCACTATTCCTACAGTGCTCTATCAAATACCATATTTATTTTTAACAAAGACTTTCTATTATTGTTTTAGATAAAAGTCACTACCACTTTGGATAAAATTCACGACAGTTTTTACTCGATATGCTATTAAACTGGCAACCAAATATATGTTTAGAAATACAAATAATTTTGGCATATGTAGGCTTCCTGCAACTTAAAATTCCAGTGAATCCTTAATGTTAAAGCCCATAATCTTTTCAACTCAGTTATATCAGGAGATTCCCTAGGATCTGAGCAAGGTTCCATAAGGTGTGTAGGTTAAGGAAACAAGGGAAAACATAGTAGTAATAAGAGTGCAGTGTGGAGTTCCCTTGCTATAGACAGAGATACTACTTTCTTATCCATTTCTGTATCTTTGTTCATGCCCACGGACAAATAACCTACTCATTATAGGCTTCAATTTCTTAATGCTATAAAGTAAAGGGGTTGGGCTATTTGACCTTTAAGGTGCCCGTTAGCCCCAAAATTCCATGTTTCTATAGCTTTAAGTTGATGAATGATACAGAGAGAAGAATACTTTAAGGATAATCCTCACAGCCTATAGGCTAATGATGACACAGATGCTGATGTTTTTGAGGATATTTGATCCCAATGGTTTGGACTCCCCCAGCTGTGATAAAGGAGAAGAGCTGAGAAGCTTTACAACATTAGTGTTCTTTGTCTCTTTGTGGATGACCCTTTCACATTAATGTGAACATCAGAAACTCTGAATTCAAGAAAAGAAAGGGAGAGTCACACATTCTTTCAATAAGCCTTTGTCAGCGAACATTTGAGAACCACAGGAAGCCAAATCAGACATCACTTAAAATAGTTTTTGGGTCAAGATTACAAAAAAAAGGAAGGCAGGAAAGAACAGTGGAATCAGCAGGACTGTGTCCCCTCAAGTCCCTTAAACTAAGTTGGAACACAACCCAGAGCAAGATAGCTAGAGCACTTCTCAGTGGGATTTTACCTACGGAAAGGCATTAACCACAAATTGTTCTCTGAAAGTGTTTCCGCATGCATGTCAAATCTTATTGTCTGCAAAATTTATAATCAAACCTGAAAATGAACACCTTAAATTGTGGAATATGAGTCTGAGTGTGATTTATAATCAAACCTGAAAATGAACACCTTAAATTGTGGAATATGAGTCTGAGTCTTGTCTCTCAATCTCAGATCAAGATATATATATATATATATATATATATATATATATATATACAGGAAGGATTAATAATAACCAGTATTTATCTGTACCTGGTTAGGAATCAGTATTTTCTAGTTGTACATAGAGTTAATGTTTAGTTACAAAGAGCTATGGTAATCAAAAACAAACTACAGCCTGGCCATGCATGACTCAGTGGTTGGGCATTGACCTATGAACCAGGAGTTCAAGGTTCAATTCCCAGTCAGGGCACAAGCCTGGGTTGTGGCCTCTATCCCCAGTAGGGGTTGTACAGGAGGCAGCGGATGATCAATGATTCTCATGATTGATGTTTCTCTCTCTCTCCCTCTCCCTTCCTCTATGAAATCAACAAAAACATATTTAAAAACAAACAAACAAACAAAAACCTACAGAGCTATTTATATGCAGAGAGCATTTCAGTTTATACAATGAATAGAAAAATAAAATTTCAGCACAATATGAATCTTTGACACATCTCTGGTAAACTGTTCAAGTATAATTCACATAGTTAGTAGACCACAATGTTTACTATTTTCTTTCAGAGGTTTTCCTATTCACTGCCCTTCTATCCATTTCAAATATTAAAGCTGTTGATTTTGAAAATGTCTATCAAAACTAAATAAGATACTAAAACAAAATAATGTGTATCCAATATTTTCTTCCCCAGTTAATTAAATTAAGATTTAATTGCTCTAAAAAACTAGTATAGTCATATAAGTTAAGAAATATTAAAGTAAATTTAATTGATAAAATTGAGATGAATATTTCCTGCATAGTTTGCTTGTGCAAATTATCTTAGCACAGAAAACTTGGGAAACAAAAAGGAATGTGGAAATAGGATTCATTTTACTTATTTCAATTGTGTGTTCTTAACTGTCTATTTGTAAAACAGAAGTTCAAATTGTAGAACTTAATAACTTCAGTACTTGAATTAATGTCTATCACTGCTAAATTTATATAGAATTAGATAGCTATTTGTAGTTTCAAACTGTAAAATAAGATAGATTTGATTATTTAGCATGGCTTTACAATGTATGAAAATTATTAAAAAAATAAAAAGTAACATTATATAGCTATCTATAATCAGCATTATACTATAACCAGTATTAAGTTTGGATGAATTATAGTTTCATTGAACCTATATAACAAAGATTATTGAATATTTTGCTTGTCATACTTTAAAAGCCATACAGTTTTTAAATTTAATATATCACAGAATAATCTAATCTGTTCAGCTAACATTTTTTTAACAAACATCCTAAATCAAAGTAAAGAATTACTAATTTTTATCAATACAAAGGGCTTGATATTTTTAATCAATAAAGTACCTTTTGAACACTTCTTTAACTCTATATGGCATACATTTTAGTATATGTGGTGTTTTTAATTATAATTAATTTCAAATTATACACATAAACAGAGAGCTCCAAAATATATGAGGCAAATATGGATAATTAAAAGGAGAAATAGAAAATTGTACAATTATTAGATGACTTTTTAATACTTCCACCTGCAATGATGGAAAGAAAAGAATAGGCAGAAGATCAACAAATAAAGACTTGAAACCACTACAAATCAACTATAAATAAGAAATATGTACAGAACATTTCATTCAACAGCAGCAAAATACACATTTTTCTCAGGTGTGCATAGAACACTCTACAGAAGAGACCATATGCTAGGCCTTAAAACAAGCCTCAATAAATTTTTAAAATTTGCAATTACACAAAGTGTGTTTCCAAATGCAACGTAATTAGAAGTCCAATGCGCTATCCATTGCGCGACAGAGCCCGCTCCAAATGCAACGTAATTAAAATAAAATTCAATAGCAGAAGGAATTTTAGGACATTTACAAATAGGTGGAAATTAATGAACACAAACTCGTAAATAATAGTTAAACAAAAATTTTACATGGGAAGTTAGAAAGTACCTGGAGGTGAATGAATTAAAAGTTATTTTGAGATAAATGAAAACAAAAAACTTCATATCAAAATAAACCTGGGGAGTTTTGGCAAGATGGTAGCGTAGGTGGAGGCTGAGCTCACTACCTCATTAAAGTATGTCAAATGTACACCTACATTCAGAGCAAATTCTTCTGAGTGACAACTGGGAGCAAATTTAACAACCTCTGCGCAACAAGCAAGAGACAGTGACTCCAAGGAGAAGGTCTGGGAACCACAAGAGCTCTATGGGAGCTGAGGGAACAACCAAAGACCAGAGGAAACAGTGAGTGCCACTGTTTAGTTTCCCTTGAATGTGCATAGTGGGTGGGAGCTCCAGCCAGGTTCTCGGAGGGACCTGCAGGGCACTGTAGCATGCCCTCAGGCACCCTGACTAGAGATAGATCCAGCAGAAACAGAAGAGTGCCATCGCGTGCATACAAGGGTCCCTTCCCCCAGAGACTGATCCACATCCAGCAGGTGTTACTTCGTGGTCCCACAGGGCTGCCCACACAAGGGGCTCCCATGCCTGAAAAGAGTGCATAGCCAAAAGAACGCTGAAGCCCTAGCTGGTTTATCTCAGTGGATGAGGCGTTGCCCTGTGGACTGAAGGAACCCGGATTCTATTCATCAATGTCCAGAGAAAGTGTGGAGAGAGTGGGGTGCTACTGTGTGCTCAAGTGGGGTTCTTCCTCTTAGAAAGAGTGGGGAGCTGACAAAGTACTTTGGCACCCACACCTAGCACTGTCAGGTCTAGAAAAAGTCTGGAGATCGTGGGGCACCGCTGCACACACAGGTGGGGCTGGGCAGCCGGAAAAGAAGTGTGGAGTTGGAGGGATGTGGTGGTGCCCACACACCAGGCTGCTCTGTGTGGAGAGAGTGAGCTGTTGCTTTGCTGGTTCCACGCAGGAACGCCTGCCCTGCTTGGGAGAGTTCAGAACTAGCAAATTTTGGCTGTGCAAGGGAGTAATGCCCCACCTGAACAAGGGTCAGAGCAGGGCAGGCAGGCAGAGCAGCCCTGCCCGGACCCTGTGCTTCTGCATGCAATTAAAGCAACAGTGCGCATAGGCAGGGCTGGCCTGGGCTGAGTGAGAGGGCTGTTGCTGTTCATGCACCGCCCCAGAGTGACTTTAAAGCTACCACAGTACAGCAATGCACATGCACACATGGCTGTCACAACGGAAGAAAGGGAGGAGCTAATAGGGCTTTGAGAATCAGGCTCTCAGAGGGGCCCTGCCCAGACCTTGCTTTGACTGCAGATCATTTAAGCAACAGGGTAGGCTCCCAGGGGCTGCCTGTGAAGTAAGAGGGCCTTGGAGGACTAACAACGAGCTGTACTGCGCAGAAAGGGCACAGACATACAAAAGTGCTGAGGTGTGTGCTTGCAGGCCTGCCCCAAGGAGAGAAGGGCAGAGCTGGAGAGGCCTTAAGACTTAAGTTCTGAAAGTGACTCTGCCCAGACCCAGCTAGGTTTACAGAGTTTAAACAGTGGGGCATGCCGAGAGTGCACGGAATTGCCCCACTACATCAGGCAACCCTACCTGATTAGAAGGGCACCCACACCCAGCACTGTCAGGAAGCAAGCACAGAAGGTCAAACAAAATGGGGAGACAGAAAAATATGCCCCAAATGAAGGAACAAGGAAAAATTCCAGAGAAAAACCCTAATAAAATGGAAATAAATAATTTGCTTGATAAGAATTCAAAGACACAGTCATCAGGATGCTCAACACACTTGAGAGGTAACACTTCAACAAAGAGAAATTATAAAAAAATGAAAGAAAGAAATCAGGGATGAAGAATACAATAGCTGAAATGAAAAATACATTAGAAGGAATTGACAGATTAGTTTATAGGTACTAGTATATAGGTCTTCCTCAAGAAGCAGGAATAATCCCAAATAAACAATCTAAATTTATATCTAAAGAAATCAGAAGAAGAAGAATAAACACCCAACGCAAGCAGAAGGAAGGAAATAATACAAATCAAAGTGGAAATAAATGAAAAGGAAAATACAAAAATAATAGAAAAGATTAATGAAAGTAGGAGCTGATTCCTTCAGAGAATAAATAAAATTGACAAGCCTCTGGCAAGACTCATTAAGCAGCAAAGAGAGAGAACACAAATAAATAAAATCAGAAATGAAAGAGGAGAGATTACAACCAACACCACAGAAATACAAATTATCATTAAAGAATGCTATGAAAAATTATATGCCAACAAATTTAACAATCTAGAAGAAATTAATAAATTTTTATAAACACATAACCTTCCAAGACTAAACCAGGAAGAAACAGAGAATCTGAATAAACCAGTTGCTAATAATAAAATTGAAGCCATAATAATAAAATAAAATAAAAAACAACCAAAATTCCTAACAAAAAAAGCCCAGGACCAGATGGCTTCACAGGTGAATTTTACCAAACATTTAAAGAAGAATTTGTACTTATCATTCTCACACTATTCCAAAAGAATTGAAGAGGGCCCTAGTTGGTTTGGTGAAGTGGATAGAGCGTCAACCTGTAGACTGGAGGGTCCCAGGTTTGATTCCAGCCAAGGGCACATGCCTGGGTTGCAGGCTTGATCCCCAGTAGGGGGCATGCATGAGGCAGCCAATCAATGATTCTCTCTCATCGTTGATGTTTCTATCTCTCTCTTCCTCTCTGAAATTAATAAAAATAAATTATTTTTAAAAATTGAAGAGGAAAGAATATTTCCAAATTCATTATGTGAGTCCAGCATTACCCTGATATCAAAACCAGACAAAGACAGTATGAAGAACGAGAATTACAGGCCAATATCCATGATGAACATAGATGCCACAAATCTCAACAAAATACTAGCAAACCAAATTCAATAGTACATTAAAATGATTATACACCATGATCATGTAGGACTTATACCAGGGATGCAAGCGTGGTTCAACATCTGCAAAGCAAACAGTGTGATTCATCACATTAACAAAACTGAGAATAAAAACACAATTATCTCAAAAAAAGCATTTAACATTCATTTATGATAAAAACTCTCAACAAAGTGCGTATAGAAGGATCTTACCTCAACTTGATTAAGACCATATATGACAAACACACGAGTATTATTCAACATAATAATACTGGAAGTCCTAGCCACAGCAATTTTGACAAAAAAAATAAATAAAAGGAATCCAAATAAAAAACAAAGAAGTAAAACTTACTATTTGCAGATGACATGATACTATATATAAGAAACCCTAAAGAATTAACCCCAAAATTAATAAAATAAATGAAAAAATTCAGCAAAGTATCAAAATATAAATATACAGAAATATGTTATGTTCCTCTACACTAATAACAAACAATCAGAAGAAGAAAACAATTCCATTCACAATTGCATCAAAAAAATTAAAATATCTAGGAATAAACTTAACCAAGGAGATGAAAGATCTCTATTCTGAAAACTGTAATACATTCAAAAAAGAAATTGAAGAGGACACAAATAAATGGAAGGATACACCAAGCTTATAGATAGGAAGGATAAATATTTTTAAAATGACTGTACTACCCAAATCAATTTATAGATTCAACACAATTTCTATCAAATACTAACGTAATTCTTCTCAGAATTAGAACACATAATCTTAAAATTTTTATGAAACCAAAAGAGACCCTGAATAGCCAAAGCATTCTTCAGAAAGAACAAAGTTGGAGGTATCAAACTGCCTAATCTTAAATTATACTACACAGCTATAATAATCAAAACATATAGTACTCGTACAAAATCAGACACACAAATCAATGAAACATAATAGAAAGCCCAGAAATAAACCTTTACTTATATGGTTGACTAATCTATGACAAAAGAGTTATAAGTATATACTGGAGTAACAACAGTCTCTTCAACAAGTGGTTTTGGGAAAATTGGACAGATACATGCATCAAATAAAACTGGACCACTCTATGACACCACAAACAAAAATAAACTGAAAATGGGTTAAAGACTTAAATGTAAGGCCTAAACCATAAAACTCCTAGAAGAAAATATAGGAAGTAAACTATTTGACATCTGACATGTCCCATCAAGCAAAGAAAACAAAAGAAAAAAATAACAAGACTACATTAAACTAAAAAATCATCTGCACGTGAAGGAAATCTTTAATAAACCTAAAGGCAAGCTACTGACTGGGAGAATATGTTCTCAAATGACATATCTAATAAGGGAATGATATTCAAACTCTGTAAGAAACTCATACAACTCAACAACAAAACAATCTGATCAAAAAATGGGCAGAGGACATGAAAAGACATTTCTCCAAAGATAACATACAGATGGCCAAAAAGCAGATGAAAAGATGCTCAACATCACTAACCATCATGGAAATGCAACTCAAAACCACAATGAGATCTCACCCCACACCAGTCAGAATGGCCATTATAAAAATGTCAACAAATAACATGTGTCAGTGTGGTTGTGGAGAAAAGGGAATCTTGTGCACAAAGGAAATAAAAACAGGCTCACAGAAACAGAGACCAAAGGATGTTTACCAGAAGGGAGAGGGTGAGCAGATGGATGGAAAGGGAATATAGTCAATAATATTGTGATAAGTTTACATGGTGACAGGTAATTACTAACATTAGTGGGATGATCAAATTGTAAGGTATAAAAGTGTCAAATCACTGTATTGTACAACTGAAACTAATATAACCAATATAAGATTTTATTCAAACTACTAGCGGCCTGATGCACGCAATTCGTGCAAGAGTAGGCCTCCTTTCTCCGGGCTGCCGGCATTGGCTTCCCTCTGGCACCCGGGACTTGGGCTTCCCTCGCAGCCCTGGCTTTGTCAGGAAGGTCATCCAGAAGGATGTCTAGAAGGATGTCCGGTCTAATTAGCATATTATGCTTTTATCATCATAGATATTTAGATAAAAATGAATTTATAAAAGTACTCAATGCAGTTAAAGAAATTAGAGCTTAAGAAATTAGAATGAGAAAAGGAAACTAAACTCAAAGCAAACATAAGGAAGGCAGTAAGACAGAGCAGTGAAAATAAATGAAATAGAAAAGAGAAAATAAATAAAGAATATCAATGAAACCCAAAAATGATGCATTGAAAAACAAAATGTAACAAATTTGGCAAACATTTAGCTAGACTGAGTAAGAGAAAAAGATATAAAACTCAAATTATTAAAATCATGAAAGGAACAAGGATAATTAGTACAGAACTTACAGGACAAATAATTTTTAAAATGATAAGAAATACTATGAGCTTCTGTTACCTTACAAAACAGATAAGTTAAATGAACTGGACAAATCCCAAGAAGACAAAATCTACCAAAACTGACTGAAGAGGAAGTATAATACTAAAGGGATCTACAACAAGTAAAAAATTGGATTAGTGATAGGTAATTCCTCCAAAAGAGAAGCTCAGCCCTACATGGCATCACTGGGGAACCATACTAAACATTTAAAGAATAAATACCAATTAGTCACAAAATATTCCCAAAATCAAAGTAAATGAAGAGGAAGTAAAACTTTCCAATTAATTCTGTAAAACCAAAAATTATACCAAAACTAGGCTAAGAATATACATTAAAAGAAAACTACGCATGAATTATGTCCTGCAAAAATCCTAGGAAACCAATTCCAGCAACATATAAATAGGATTATACAGCATGACCAAGTGGGATTTATTGAGGAATGAAGAGTTGGTTAAATTTAATGAAAAGTCAATCAATATAACAGACCACATTAGTAAAGGTTTAGAGCCCAGCTGGCATGGTTTAGTAGTTGAGTGTCTACCTATGAACCAGATCACGGTTCAATTCCCAGTCAAGGCACATACCCAAGGTTGTGGGCTCTATCCCCCATGTGGGGCGTTCAGGAGGCAGCTGACCAATGATTCTCTCCCATCATTGATGATTCTATCTCTCCCTTTCCCTTCCTCTCTGAAATCAATCAATAAATAAAAGTTTAGAAACTTTTTTTTAAGATAAATAAAATAAAAGTTTAAGATAAATAAAAGTTTAGAAACTGCATGATCATCTCTATTGATATAGGAAAAAAAATTTGACAAAATCCAACATTCTTTTATTATGAAAATAGTCAAACTAGGAATAGAAGGAAACTTTCACCCCTGATTAAAGGCATTTATGAAAATCTCACAATTAAGATCATAGTTTGCAATGAAACTGAAATCTTTCCCTCTAAAATCAGGAATAAGACAAGGATGTTCACTCTCACCACTTCTATAGAACACTGTAATGGAACTTCTCGCCAGGGCAATTTGACAAGAAAAAGCAATAGAAGTCATAAAAACTAGAAAGTAAGACATGAAAGTCTCACTGTTTGCAGAGGACATGATCTTATACACAGAAAATCCTCAGGAAATCACTAAAAGTATTAGAACTTATAACCAAGTCAATCTAAGTTGTAGCTTACAGGATAAAGATTAATAACTCAGTTGTATGTCTACACAGTATTGAGGAAAAGTAGAAACATGAAATTGAGGAAACATTCTTATTTTCAATAGCATTAACAAGTGAAATATTTGGAGTAAGCGCAACGAAAGAAATGCAAAGTTTATACACCAATTAGTACAAAATATTGGTGAAAGGAATTAAAATCTTAGCAAGTGGAAAGATTTCTTGCTCATGGGTTGAAAGACATAATCTTGTTAAAATGGCAATACTCCCCCAAATGGTCTACAGATTCAACACAATCCTTGTAAATATGCCCACTGCTTTTTCTGAATGTCAAATTGATTCTAAATTCATACGTTAATGCAAGAAATGCTTACTAGCTCATACACTCCTAAAATAGAACAAAGTTGAAGAACCACCGTAATTCAAACTATGTTGTATTGATATATAGACAGGGTTCATAGATCAATGCAATACTATTAAGAATCCAGAAATAAAGACTTATATCTATGTCCAATTGATTTTCAATGAGATGCCAAATTGATTCAATTGGGGGGAAAATGTCTTTTCTACAAATGGTGCTGTGATGACTGGATATTCACAAGCAAAAAAAACCAAAAAACAAAAACAAACAAAAATCACTTCTCTTACCTATCATCATACTTAAAAATTAACTCAAAATTTATCACAGACATGAATATAAGAGCAAAAACAATAAATAGTTTAAGAAGTAAACATACAGGTAAATAAATTAGGGGTTGCCTAGACTTGAGTATGAGAGGTGGGTATCAATAGCAAGTGACTGCTAATGTGTACCAGAATTATTTGGGGGATGATGAAAATATTCTATAATTAAACTGTAGTAATGATTGCATAATTTGTGAATATACTAAAAACCACTGGATTATACACTTTAAATGTGTAATTACATCTCAATTAAAATGTTAAATTTACAAAACCAACATTTTAGTATAATTTCTTTGCAAATTGTTTAATATAAATCACTTTGGAGTAGAATTACATACTATTTGATTAAATATGGTTCAATTGCAATATAAAAATACACATTGCAGAGAGAGTATACGTTTTGGATACTATTCTAATCGTCTGGGAGTGTTCCGTAATTCAGTTTCTGAGAAGTGTTGTTTACTTGTTTGATACAAGGATTCCACAAATTCCCTGAACTGTAATGTGCACATTATATCCTATTTCAAATACCTTATATAAGTCCTTCCATTTACTTTTACTCACTGATAACAACCTCCTCAATCTTCCTTCAAAAATAAGATAAGATTTCATATATTAAAGCAAGCTAAAATTTTAAGATTACAAACATAGTTTATCTCACTTCTACTGTATTTTTAACAATGTGAATAACACTCTGGAAGAAAGAGGGGATCCAAAAAAAATCACAATGTGAACCATCAATCTCTAGAACATCATGTGGCTATTTCTTTTATTAATATCTTTTGACAGGAAAACTGCCTCTCTTCTCAGTTGTTTAAACTATAGAGGCAGGCACTGTTCTAACTCTTTAAAGATTATCTTTACCTACTTTTTCCCCCCTCACTGGTTTCCTTTCATATTCTTTTACACAAAACTTTAAAGTTTCTGCTGACTCCTCTGCCACTCAGATAGTGTTTATTTTGGGATTTCAATATACCTTGCACCATCTAAAAATGTTTCAGTTTCTTCCACCTATCTAGGATTTATGGTCTTAGAGTTAATTTCAAATCTACAGAGCTTGCCTATTACCAAATCTTCTTTCTTTGTAGAAACTATAACCAGGAACAGAATCCTGGGCACTGTGATAAATAAATCCCAAAGATGACCACCTGAATGCTTCCATTCTTGCATGCAGATGCCACTCCTCCGGTTAAGAGATCTTCTCTACTTCCCCTCTCATATTCTGTGTTGGCCTTGGGAGCTATTCTTATCACTAGAATGCAGTGAAACTGACACTGAATTAGTTCCCTGCCTTGCCCTAAGAAGGTCTGTAGCTTTACCTTTCAATTTGTTGGAGCCCTGAGGTATCGGGTAAAAAAGTCTGGCTACTTCCCCATAGAAACCAAGCAGTAAAAAAAAAAAAAAAAAAAAAAAAAAAAAAAAAAGTTGTCTGGCCAGCCCATAGCTGTTATAGGCAGAGCCACTGAAGCACATTCCATGTGTGCTAAACATGTTGAATATTTCAGCTCTAGTCAAATAATTCAGCTCCCACACAAATGCACAACATGAGTGACCCCAGCCAGTCACCCAGTCACCTGAAACAAAAACGAGCCCTGTCCAAATTTTAGGATCCTGGGCAAATAAATGGTTGTGGGTTTTTTTTTGCTGCTGTTGTTGTTATTGTTTTGCCAGTAAGTTTTGAGGTGATTTGTATAATAGCAATAGATGGGAAAAAATAGGCATAAAGAAAGAACACACAAAAGAATAAAATGTGAAAGAATGTTTATCATGGGAAAGAGCTACCATAATTAAAAGTTTGCAAACTTAGAGAACATTCAAATTGATCTGTCTTTAAAAAATTATGTGCATATAAAAAGATACTGTACTCTAGAAAATCAGTAAAGCTGAAGTGTAAGGAACATAAATTTATTTTGATGTTTCCCCCTAAAAGTTTGAGTCATTATGGTAAATACAAAAAATAAAAGTTAGGAAAACCAGTATAGATATGGTGGGTTATTATTTATTGATCATAATATGTTACAATAACCTTGTTAACCCTAAACAAAAATAAAAATGAGAGTTTCTAGGTTTTAAATTTCATGATTGCCAGGATATATAGGAATG
This sequence comes from Myotis lucifugus, assembly GCF_000147115.1. Taxonomy (NCBI): domain Eukaryota; kingdom Metazoa; phylum Chordata; class Mammalia; order Chiroptera; family Vespertilionidae; genus Myotis; species Myotis lucifugus. The sequence continues at coordinate 19,273,857 of NW_005871048.1, forward strand.
GTAGAGGAGTCCAGTGAAAATCTTTTCTTTATTATCTTCCTAGAAATGACATGATGGTATTGGGTTCTTTTTACAACTAGGAGTTTTTGCTCATCTTGACCATTTTTAACAATAAAACTAAGAATTTTAATGACAATATTAGTTATCTATTGATGATAAAAATTGGTCCAACACTTAGTGGCATAAATCAATGAACATGTATTGTTTTATAGTTTTTATAAGAAAACCTGGCTTAGTTGGTTGCCTCTGCCTCAAGGTCTCTCATAGGCTATAATCAATGTATTAGCCAAGGCTGGTTCTCATATGAAGGCTCAGGGGAGGTAGGATATGCTCCCAAACTCATTCACATGGTTGTGGGCAGGATTCACGCCCTGTGGGCTGTTGGACTGAAGGCCTCAACTCATGGCTGTTTTGTGCTCTTTTCAGGTCAGTTCACATTCCTTTAGAGCTAGCTAGTAAGAGCAAGTTTTTTGGTAACCTAATGTAAGAAGTAGCGTTCTATCACTTTTGCTATTTCTATATGTTATTTCTACATGTTAGAAGCAAGTCAATAATTCTAGACCGTGCTCAATGGAAGGCAATTGCAAAAGAGCACAAATACCGGGGCCAGCCTAGTGACTCTCAAACACAACAGTTCACAAAAATGAATGTCTTCTAATCGCATATCACCAATTTAGAGAACAAATAAAAACAAGTTATTGCATTGAATATAGTTTATATTTTATTAAGAGTAGGATGATATCTTTTAGTAATATTATGTTTTATTTATTTTTAACTAATCTAAATAAAGAATATTTTTTCTCCTATATAGCTACTTCACATTACCAGGTGAGAGAATCTGATTGGTTCTGTCCAGCTTTTCAAACTAGGGCAAGCTATGGGTGCCTTATAAGCCTATAGATTTACTGACCTTGGGGAAGGTACACAATGCAGAAGTAAACATCTATGACTGAGGGCAGGAAGTATGGTGCCACAAAACTTTTCCAGGAAGGGCCTGTAGGCACTACAGGCAATCTGGTTAATAAAATACATGTCTTTCATTACTAGTTCCTAACTCTCCTGCTAATTCGACTTGGGACCTGAAAATTAAAAGGCAAGGATGAGTCCTGAATTGCTCCTCATTTATAAATTTCTAGAGGGCCTATTAAATTCAATTATATTTGACAAGAAAGCACACCTCTTAGTAGTGAGCATATTAATTATCAACTGTCTGCTAGCAGATATTAGCAAGGATGACATTTAAGATAGACACTAGAGGGTCAACAAGGAGGAAGAGGCATTAGGACAGAGACTCATGAATGAGTAAATGATGAATGGGCAGTTTTGTTGAACAGGAGGCAAAACAGATATATATTATATGTAAAATTTATATTTTGTATGTATATACAAATTTTAAAAAAATAAAAGAGGTGCTAGAAGACAATAATAAAGAATCAAAACCACTATGTAAGGTCCTAGCCAGTTTGGTTCAGTGGATAGAGCATCAGCTTGCGGACCAAAGGGTCCCAGGTTTGAGTCTGGTCAAGGGATGTACCTCAGTTGCAGGCTCCTCCCAGGCCCAGGCCCTGGTTGGGGCACGTGCAGGAGGCAACCAATTAATGTGTTTCTTTTACATCGATATTTCTCTGTCTTTCCCTCTCTCTTCCACTCTCTCTAAAAAACGATGGAAATATGTCCTTGGGTAAGGGTTAAAAAAAAAAAAAAAGATCCGCCCTGACCGGTTTTGTTCAGTGGATAGAGCATCAGCTTGAGGACCAAAGGGTCCCAGGTTTGAGTCTGGTCAAGGGATGTACCTCAGTTGCAGGCTCCTCCTAGGCCCAGGCCCTGGTTGGGGCACGTGCAGGAGGCAACCAATCGATGTGTTTCTTTTACATCGATATTTCTCTCTGTCTTTCCCTCTCCCCTCCTCTCTATAAAAAAATCAATAAAATATATTTTTTAAAAAAGATCTATGTGAGGCGCAAAGATACATAATTCAGGGTGAACAGCCAAGCAAGGCATGGCAAGACTGTTAAACTCCAAAAATGTCATTGAGCAGAAAAAAGGGAATATCCACATGGGCAGAGTACACTTAGCTGTGTAAAAGAAAGAAATGGGATCAACAATTGTAAATACCTCTTACATACAAAACAGTGAGTTGAATTATATAAGAACTTACATGCTGGGAGACTGGGATGCATAGGAAAAACCTAACCAAGGATAGGAATAGCAGTAAGACTGAGCAGATACTGACATTGTTGCTAAGCTGATTAGCTATAACTCAAAGCTCATTTCACTTCTACATACATAAAATCAGGGTTGTCTTGGCTCAAACTGATCCAGTAGGGCAGCAATTTTCAACATTTGTCATCTCATGGCACACATAATCTAATCATTAAAAGTATGCGGCACACCAAAAAAATATATTGCATTTTTTGCTGATGTGACAAAAATAGGTATAATTTTGATTGATTTACAAAAAATAATAATAATAACCTATCCTTTTTTGCTCCAAATTGACTTTTTAAAAAATCAGGTGCCTAGACTTGCATATAAGGATTTCTGGTACCAAGAATTAACCAATAAGACACAACCTTATTATGAGACATGACCAATAAGATGCAACTCTATTACTAGTATATGACCTATATATTTATGGTTCAGGATAGGGCATTCACACCAGATGGCTATTGTTGTGTTGGCTGTTGACATTTTTTTTTAATTTGACAGTCTAAGAGAAAAGAGGTCAGTGCCCCTGACTAAATAGTCCTGTATTGCACGTTTTAAAAATTCTTGTGACACACCCGTGTGCCTGTTACAACACACCAGTTGAAAATTGCTGCACTAGAGTCTTAACATCAATGTTAGTTCCAAATTAGAAGGATAGAAAACAACCTTTGGGCACATTCTGAAAACTCTTCATAGGCACAGTCTCTTTCTCCCAGCCCAATTTAGTTCCCATAGTGCTATTTTTAGCATTGGGACAAAGAGACAGGTTCATATCAGATTTATAACAATTACATTGGACATGTGTGGAAAGCACAGGAGACTTTCTGCACTGTGCATATCTGAATTACAGGGAAAGCTGCTTAAAATCACAGCATGTCTATTTGCATATTGCTATCCAGTTGTTAGATGGTGTCTTGGTTTATAAATGTGAAAAATCATAGTGGATTTTATTTTCATTGAGATGTTAGACTTACTCAGATACAGGATATTAACAAGCATCTCTGGATTTCCATTATCATATTTGTGTAGTATGGGACTAAAAAATATAGAGTAGGAGAGGAGAGAGCAGATTTTCTACCCGAGAAGTCTCCGAAGGTTTCAACAAAAATTTTAAATTGTAATATTTAATATAAGTATTGAGTTAAGAGAGAGGTGAAAAAAATTTTCAAAGAAGCAGTGTGAATCATAAGGAATATGGAGACTATAATAAAAATGTATTTTTAAGAGCTTTTTCTCTTACCAACTGACTGCCTAGGTTCTATTTACCACCCCCTTTAATATCACTCTTGCCCGTATTTGCTCCCATTGATGTTAAAACATAGCGTTGTCTCTGATTGACCAACTGTTAAGGGTATAGCCTGAGAATCCATGGAATTTAGTCTATTTGGGAATATAAGTATTTGAACATATTTCCTCATTGGGGAGTAAAATATTCACATGTTTGATTAAGGACACAAGAGAGATATAAAATTCTATGTGAGTGCTAAAGAAGGAGATATTAATTCTGAATAAGAGGGCAGGGGAAGAATATATCTAGAGACAACACTGGAATAGAATTAGGAAAAGCTAATCGGGTTTTTCTGAGCAGACTTATGGAGGGTAAATCTACTGAGTGAGAATGATATGAGAAAAGGTAGAGTTGGGAAAGTGCTGAGCCTGTAATGAAGTAATTATCAGTGTGCTATAACTGGAAAGAGATGTATGTGCATATGGAGAAGGGTGGAGATATTTGAAGACAAGCCTAGAAAAACAGACTGGGTAAATTAAGGGAGGGCTTTGATTGCCATGCTAAGAAATGATAAGAAATAAGATGCCAGTGAAGATATTTTACTAAATTATTAATTTGTCTAGATCTCTGCTATAGAAATACCACATAGAAACTCCATGGCTTCTTCATGTGCACAGCAACAGCATTTGGTATGACATGGTCTGCAGCAATGCTGCAATGCATTCATAGATACCTCTCTTCATAAAATTACAATATAAATATGACTACAACATTAAGAGCACATGTTGTATTTCACATGAATGTTACACACACATATATTTCTTGTATGTAAAAGTGAAAATAATATATTAGTCAAAATTATTTTTAATTTTATTATAATGTAACATACCACTTTGTATTGCATTTCTGCTAAAAAAAATCATTTCAACTTTGTTTCATTCTTATACATAAGGGAACTTGAAGAGTGCAATACCAACCTGGGTCACATTAGAACTACTGGCTCAGAACTGAACATTGGCCAAGTCCTTAGAAACGAATAGCTGTTTAGTGGTGTGTGGGAAATGAGTTGATGGTCACAGTCCAGTTCCTACTTAACAGGTGTCTACCTCATAAAAACCACCATCATAATCAGCACTTATTGGCACCCTATGGCCAGTGTGAGGAGAGAAGCCAAGATTTAAGATTGCTCTTCTCTTCTCTGTCAGGGCTGTGTGAGGAGGTTTCCTTCAACCCACTGTAATGGCTCTATGTTTTCCTTCTAACAATATTAATTTCTAAGATGAATTTCATGTCTAAGAAGCCATCTCTGGGGACTATCACTGATTTCTGAAACAGACAATAAATTCATTGTAGAAAATAATATTGTTAGAAGGAAAACCTAGAGTCATTGTAAAAGGTTGTTTGTAATGAGAACAGTTGACAAGGTCCCATTTCAAAGCAGCAGTTTTAAAGATAGACATATGTTTCCACCACAGGGACCTGTCCTACTGCTTGAACACCAGAAGTAAATTCATTGCTTGACATCATTAAAGGATCACACTCAAACTTAATCATGATTTACAGAATGAAATCCACAGCTCTACTTAGTGTTGCTTGTGACATTGGATGCGACTCAGTGGAAGGATAATTTGTTTTTCCACACTTGCTAACATGTCATCTTCCATATTTTATGCTTTTAAGCATGAAATCTAGTTACACAGAAATAAAAATATTCAAATCAATTCATTTGCAGTAGAATTATTTAAAACCTTCAGTTACTGAATAAACTAGTGTCTACATTTCTCTTTTGCACAAAACTGTATTTATAGATTAAAACTATTTTATATAAACACTAGAGGCCCAGTGCACAGATTCGTGCACATTGAAAGGAAATTAATTAGAAGGTGATAGGCGGAGAGGGACTGGGCAAGACAGCTGGACACACCTTGGAGCCAACCTCCTGCAGTCCCTCCCCTGCTGGCCGCACGTGGGGTGGCGCCGGGGCTCAAAGGGTGTCTGCAGAGTGAGGGGGGTCCCTCCAGCAGGTGGCGTCCGTCGGCCTGGCCTGTGGGGATCGGGCCACAACCAGCAGTCCAACATCCCCCCAGGGGTTCTGGAGTGCGAGAGGGCACTCTGCAAAGTTGCTGTTGCTCGGCAGCTCCTGTGTTGAGCATCTGCCTCCTGGTGGTCAGTGTGCATCATAGCTACCAGCCAGTTGGTCAGCTGGTCGCTGAGCCTTTTATATACCTAGATTCTGTTGTTTAGTATTATACTTGATTGCTCTCACTTTGAAAAGATGTTTACTGTGGTGATGTTAGGAAACAATTAGCTCCATTTAAATGATGCTATAAAATGTTTCCATGGCAGTTGTTGTACAGTCTCTTTTGAGGAATGAAGGGCCAATGGACTTGAATGCATCTCAATGATTATTATACTACATCTTCACAGAATTTTCATTTTATAACACAGAAAAAGAAAATTGCTGGCATTAACAACAAAAATCCATTTAAAATACATTTTATTTATTATATAAAAATAAAAATTAAAGAATAATTAACAAACATCTATATTTGTAAGGGGTCTTATTCCAGATAGAATAGTCATACAAAAACAAAAAAAACTAAAAATTAAAAATATGAGAACTTCCACGATAGAATTAAACTATAAATTATTCACAATTTCCCCCAGTAACTTTTTAATATATATAACTACTTTTTGTTTACTGAAAATTTTTAACAAAGGAAATATTTTAAATACTCAATAAAACAAAGAAAAAGGTAAATGCTTTGAAGGTGAAATGTAAAATGTATACATGTTTGTTGATCGAACTTTTAAAAATATATAAACAAATCATTGTTTTACATACCCTTTCATTATACACTGTATTCTCTCTTCATTGTTGCCTACAAACATAATTTTAAGGACATAGATTGAATGTTCCCTAACAATTTGTTATGCTAAAATAAAAACTAAAATAAAGTTCTACATATTGGCTTAAGTTTTTGGCATTATTGCTGCATCATAAAGAAAAATAATACATATGTAACTTAAGAGATAAGGAATTTCAAAATGCCTCATTTATAAATGATAAAAATTATCCAAGCTCATAAAACTAGTTAAGAGTCAAAATGTATATCCATATTTACAGTTTTCATTGTATAATAAAAGACATTTCAAATGTTATTGTAGTATGTTCTTTTTTTGAAAGTAATACAGCAAATTAACAAATTCTTCCACAGGTTTTTCAATTAATCCTTAGTCCTGTAATTTTTTTCTCCCATCTTTTCTAAGGACTAAGATCTCCCTTACCTAAATCACAGACAATTTATTTGTATGTTTACATATCTAGAAAATATTGAATTGTTTCAATTTTATGTTCTAATTTTTGTATTCATTTTCAAAATCTTCTTTTTAAACCTTTCTTACGTGAACTATAAAATACCTAAGACCATGACTTACCTATCTTTCTGAAAATCATGCATTGAGCATAAGTTCTGACTTTTAGTAGAAACTCAGTAAGTTGCTCTAGCTGGTTTGGCCCAGTGAATAGAGCATAGACAGAAGGGTCAAAAATCAATTCCAGTCAAGAGCACATGCCCGGGTTTCAGGCTCGATCCCCAGTAGGGGGCATGCAGAAGGCAGCTAATCAATGATTCTCTCTTATCATTGGTTTTTCTCTCTCTTTCTCTCTTCCCCTCTCCCTTCCTCTCTGAAATAAATAAAAACGTATTTTTAAAAAAGAGTGATCCTCAAAACAATAGAAGAAACTCAGTAAGTATATATTAATTTTAGATTAAAGCAATAAAAAGATACAGAATTATTCCAAAATTCATAGGTAATATTTCACTTGGAAGCAGACAAATATATTTCACTTACTTTTAAAATTATTCCTAGGAGCAAGAATGGAAGCACATTTACCAATTTTACTCTTAAATAAGCTGAAGATGTCAGTTAAAAGTAAGTTTCCTTACTCTAAAAAATAAGAGCATGAAACTTTTATATGACCTCTGTTTTTTGTGACTGGTACAGAATATCATTTCAATTTATGGTTTTCTTTCTCTCTATGTTTTTTTTAGAGGAAATCCACTGCAAATGTTACTTTGTCTAATTTTTAAATTCAATTTAAGAAAAAAAATACTCAACACAGACAACAGTATAAGATTACCAGAGGGAAGGGAGGTGGGGGAGGTAGAAGAGGGTAAAGGGGGGACAAATGGTGATTAAATGGTGACAGAAAGAGACTGGATTCTGGGTGGTGAACACACAATACAATACACAGATGATGAATTATAAAATTCTACACTTGAAACATACAATTTTATTAAGCAATGCCACTCCAATAAATTGAATAACAATTTTTTAAAAGATTACTCTGAAGACTTAGTATGTTCCCATTCTTAGTAGCTAATACACATATTATTTCATAAGATATATTTATTCTGATTATCACAATTTTATTCACTGAACAATTTAGTATAACACTAAAGATGACATTTCTAATCTGACTTTATGTGCAAAAGAAAAAACAGCATAAAAAAGCCATTTCATATGTATATTGACAGGTGGAGGTTCATAATGTATAATGAGACAAATGATAACCAATAATTAATGGAAATATAAACTTGAAGTATTACAATAATGCCACAAAGTGGATAAGGTCATGTATCTTTAAAAAAAATCTTTGTTTTGTAATGCAGAGGTTTTTTTATTCTCTTCAAACTATTACTTTTGTAGAATTGCCATCCATCTTTTTATCTGAATGCCATTTTATGCATTGCTGATCTCCAAACTTCCCAAAGTGGAAAATATTTCAAGGTAGTTTAAAGGCAGCTCAGCAAAGGGGTATGTTCTGAAACACTTCATTTTAACTTCTTTATGTTTGTTTCACTCTCTACCCAAGCACACCTCAACTGCTGCACCATTCATTGCTATCACTGCAGTATATCCTCAAACAGTATCGCCATCTGTCAAACCTGGCATGAAATAGCTTGCAAGGTTTCTATGTTGATTTTAAGGAATTAGAAGCATCAAGCATGTTATTTATTCTAAATTTATCTTCAGTGATGTACACTGTTACCAGAAGCACTGGATTTCATCCTGAATAATCTTTTCAGGATTGGCTGCTGAAGTATTATATTGTCATCTGGATTAAAGTTTTCTATACTCTGACCCAAATTTTACTTTTGTTAGGAGGATTACAGGCTATTAAATTCAGCCCATAAGAAATCTAGCTTCTCATAATTAAAATTTACAAGACCATCTCCCCAAACTAATATAGAATATTTAGCATATTAGTATTTTATAAACTTACTTAAAGAATTAGGGCCTTATCTCTATCACTCACCCAATAAATTTTTTTGTTATATTTTATTTTTAATGAAGAACAAGAGAAGACTATGCAGGTATATAAAACTATTAGGGTAGAATTTTACAAAATTACTTTGGGGAGTGCATATTTGACAAATGCAGTTTCAAAATCTTGAATATGAAAAAATAAAATAAATTTCTGGAGTGGGGGCTGGAATAACACAATAGGAGGAGTGGAGAGAGGGCAAAGCAGACACCTGGGAAGCCAATGAAAGGCTGAGCGATGGTTTCTCCCACAGGCTCTGCTCTCGCTTCCTGGGAGTCCGCTGCTCTTTCTCCAGGCAGTGCTGACTCCTCCCAGCAGAGCACTGTACTGGCCAAGGTCAGCCATAGTTGGACCACCTATAGATCTAGGTTTCATTCTTCTCACTGGTAAAATTAGGAGTTAGGATGAGGTCAATTGTTCTTACACATTTTTGGTCAAATTTCCCTTTGAGAAATAGAGGAAAGTTTTGGAAACTCTCCTTCAATACACTTTCCCCCAAGAAAAGCATACAACATAGCATTTAAGGAGTTTTACAACATAGTATTTACAGAGTTTAAGCCTATTTATGGTCTCCAAATTAAGACTACAGAGAATAGAGTATTTAAAAAATATTAAACATGATTTCATAATATGCATTAATTTCACTGGGTGTTCCTGTAATCACAACCCATCTGCATTGAACATGCACTTAAGACTGCAGCTTCAGAAGCTACGCCACCTAAGTAGTGTTAAAGTAATTAAACAAAGAGGACATTCCACTGAGGTGGCTCTACAGCCTTGGTAGCCTGAGTAACCAAACCAAAACCTAAGCCAGTCTTAGGTTTTGAATCCAAGAAAATGAAACTTAAGAACAACCCATCACAAACAGCCAACTAGGCTTTCCCAAATCACAGGAGAGGCAGGAGAGGCAGGGTGAGGACAACAGGAGGCAGGGTGAGAACACGCTGACCTGGCAAACAGCCTTCGCTGAGGGAAGCCACCAGCCAGCCTAGCTGGGGAAGCAGCTTTTGAAAAATCAAGTTCCTTAAGCTGTAGCCAATCAAGCAATTTCCTTGCTTTGTTTACCCGTCTCTATCAAAACTTCTCCCCTAGCTCCTGTTGGCAGAGGGCTAACCATTTTTGGTTTGGAACTGCCAGATTCAAATCAATGTTTGTTCAATTAAACTCTTAAAATTTTAATGAGCCTTAGTTTATCTTTTAACAGTAGCAAACTCCATTCAGCCACAAACTACTTGTGTAACATTAAGAGTTATTTACCTTTCTTTCCTTCATTTTCTTCATTGGTAAATCAAGGATAACAATATTTATATTTAACACATATGATCATTGTGTGTATATGTGTGTATATGTGTGTGTGTGTGTGTGTGTGTGTGTGTGTGTGTAACCTGGGCCAGGTATTTATACATATCTTGCTTGTAACAGGGACTAGAATACCATAACTGGTTCATTTTTTCTTAGATATTGCTTGTGCAATTTTAAAACATTTCCATAAATATGCATACAAATAAACTAAAAAAATAAATCTTTTATTATTTAATTTAAGTGACATTTTTCTTTCTAGAATTCAGGAGCTTGCTTCTTATGCACAAAAATTAACTATCCTATATAATAAAAGCCTAATATGCAAATTATCCCCTTGGGAGGTCATTCGACCAGGAGACCTGGAGTTTGACTGCTCGCTATGACGTGTGCTGACCAGGTGGCGGTGTGGAACATGGCAGGCATCAATGACACAGTGCTGGCAGTGGGTGGCAGTGGAGGCGCTGCCACCCGCAATGGACCCCAACGAGAGTGGGACCATGGTGGGATGGTGGAGCAGGTGAGCGGGCGGCACCAGGCCAAGGCGGGTGCAAGCAGGGGCCCGATCGCCTCATAGACAGTGACCAGGGCCAGCAGATCCTGATCACCTGCCCAAATAGGCTGGGACCCGGGCTGAGACAGAGTTGGGGGTAGGTGGTGGCGACCAACCTCCCATGGCGCCCAGGCCGGGGGCTGTGATCTCTTGCTGGCTACCTGGGGGGCAGGGGTGATGGGACAGAGGTGTGGTGGGAATGCGGGGTGTCTGCCAAGCTTGCTCTCACTCCCTCTGCTACCCTCCCCCTGGACACCAGGGCTCATACCAGGGAAGCCCCCTTGCTCAGGTGCTGGGCTCCCGTGAGGAGCCTGTCCCACATCCACGCGGCCTCTTCTGGGTGAGCCGGGCCTCAGCCACTGGGACCTCAGGGGCGTCCAGCCAGGAGAGAGCACACTACCTGACTGCATTCTGGGTGGCACTGCTGGGCAGCCCAGAAGCCCACTCTGCACCCTGTCCCGCCGCGTCCAGCCCGCTCACCACATCTCTGCATGGGGACTTGGATGCTGTGACTCAGGTGGAGGGGAGTGAGTGGGGGCCCAGGGGCCCAGGTGCTGCCCAGGGCCCAGAGGTCAGCGGGGACCTACCCTTCCACACTAGATGCTTGCGCTTTGATCTCCAGCCAGGCCTAGGGACCGCACCTGTGCAAGAATTTCTGCACCAGGCCTCTAGTATTATATAATTGGCATTGTGACATTCTGTGTAATTTCTGTACTCTATGTTTACAGTTTCTAAATGGATGCAAAAAGAAGGAAAGGATATTTTTATATCACCATAGGAAAAGAATGAGTAGCTGCTTCCCAATCAAAAAAAAAAAAAAGCACACAAAAACACTGGGAAGAATGCAATCAATAATGCTCAATGTCTATATAGTAACTTTATTTGCATTTATCATCCTTCACTACATTATGTGATTTGGGATCATGTCCCCTTTCCCCCATCTCTTTTCAATAATGTCTATCAGGCTTCCTGCCTCCTGGGGTTGGCATAACATTACTTACGTTTATACATATATCCACTGCTTAATAATGAATCTTTTTTAAAAAGGCTTTAATTGCTGATCTCATCTGCACAGAAAATAAATTCTTGAAATAAATTTCAAAATAAGCTTTTCTAAACTAAATATACAAAATTAATATCAACAACTTTCTGATGTCTTCTTCCTTTACCTATATTTTTACAGCTGAAAATCAGATGTTTTATATAAGATTTAGTTCAAAATTGTTAAACCAGATGCAATTTACTTCTTAACCTTACGTCCTTCAATATCTCCTTACCTTTTCCTTATTCTTCCACTGGTGAAGTGTGACAGATAAAAATGCCATTTTTGTTAAACAAGAGGACATTTACACTCAACACCACTTTCCACCTCCACTCTTACACTTGTAATGAAACTAAGTAAAATGTAAATAATTGGAAAGGGAAAGCCACATACATTTTCTGCTTAGCAACCTCCCCCCACTTTTTTTGTTATAGCGCTTTCTTACTGGTACTATATTGCTCCTTTCCAAAAAAACAGCTGTTACATGCACTGCATCCCTTTTCTATGGCCAACTATTTTTCAAGTTCTATAATTTTGCCTTCATTTTTCCATCCAAATATGAATATCCCTCTCCCTGTGACATACACAGACACACTCTATTTTAGGTGCCATGACATGTCAATAGCATCAATCACCATTCAGACCATAGATCATGCAGCTACCGAGCAATTGGATGACATCTGCCATAACACCCTCTTTGCTACGATGATGCACTTGAATTTTGATGCAGGGGGATATTGGTTTGCAGACTTGTAATCAATCTCGGCATCGTTTCAAGCAGGATATTTTGGAGCCATAGCAGAGAGTTAATGACATATTCTCAGAATAGATTTGCACATGAATGCAAGAGAGTTCCGTGTTGTTGACTAATATTAAATAATTAAAATATAATTCATAATTCTCCCAACAGCTAATGTCATATTAGTTGTTCCAAACAATATATTGCTTTTTTGTCTTTAGTGCTTTCCTCCACAAGTATTAGTATTCTAGAGTTTTATTTTTTATTATTAAATTTTAGCTAAACTGTGGCATTCTAAATACAAAGCATAAAGACAAAGTACTCTCACATTTAGTATTCCTGACTCTATTGCTATTTGATGTATGTATATTTCATTTCATTTATATTATACAAAACATTTTTATTTAGAAATTCACCATTTTTTTCCTTTCTTAACTTTTATTACACAACATTATCTAGGCTCTTGACTTGCAAGATTAGCATCAATCATCATAGAGCCAATTTTTGCATCATTTAACACAGCTTTTTAAAGGATACCCTCTTCACTTTCATGTTGTTGTTATTTTTAAAACCCTCTGTTTTCTTGTGATGCTTTCATTAGAAATGTACTTCCAAACTATATATATATATACACTAGAGGCCCGGTGCACAAAAATTTGTGCACTCGGGGGGGGGGGTCCCTCAGCCCGGGCTGTGCCCTCTTGAAGTCTGGGACCCCTCGGGGGATGACCACCTGCTGGGTTAGGCCTGCTCCCCGGGGGACTGGGCCTAAGATGGCAATCAGACATCCCTCTGGCAGCCCAGCAGCCCTCAGGGGATGTCCACTTGCCAGCGGGGAGCAGGGCTAAGCTGCAGTCAGACATCCTTAGTGCTGCTGAGGAGGCAGGAGAGACTCCCACCACCACCGCTGTACTGGCAGCCGTCAGCCTGCCTTGTGGCTGAGCAGAGATCCCCCCATG
>NW_005871048.1:19287483-19312488 GCF_000147115.1 Myotis lucifugus
CCAGTCTTTCTGCTGTTAGGGTCAGTTTGCATATTACCTTTTATTATATAGGATAGAGGCCTGGTGCACGGGTGGGGGCCAGCTGGTTTGCCCTGAAGGGTGTTCTGGATCAGGGTGGGGGTCCCTCTGGAGTACCTGGCCAGCCGGGGTGAGGAGCTGATGGCTGTTTGCAGCTGGTCACACCCCCTTCAGGGTGGGGTCCCCACTGGGGTGCCTGGCCAGCCTGGATGAGGGGATGATGACTGTTTTCAGGCTGGCCACACCCCCTTTAGGATGGGAGTCCCCACTGGGGTGCCTGGCCAGTCTGGGTGAGGGGCTGAGGGCCATTTTCAGGCTGGCCAACGACTGAAGCTCCCAGCCTCTCCTTTTATTCATTTTTTTTAAATTCTGAGATTTATTTACCTTCTATAATTGAAACATTGTTGCTGTCACTGGTGCTCCCAGCTCTGAGGCCGTGGCCAGCTGAAAGCAGGTATCTGGGGTTTGTTTAGCTTCTATAATTGAAACATTGTTGCTTTTGGGCTCAGAGCCAAGCCGCGGCAGGCGGGAACCTTGGCTTCCTCCATCACTGGAGCAAGCAAGCCTCATGTTCACTTCAGCTGCGTGGCTGCCGGCCGCCATCTTTGTTGGCAGTTAATTTGCATATCACCTTGATTAGCCAATGGGAAGAGTAGAAGAGGTACGGTTAATTACCCTTTTTGTCTTGTATTAGATAGGATGAGTGTATATATAGATATCTATATATATAGATAGATATATAGATAGATATAGATATAGATATAGATATAGATATAGATATAGATATAGATAGATATAGATCAGTTTGAGTAATATTAAGGTAGTCTTTTCCTCCACCAGTACTTATGTTGATATGTTTGGTACATATAAATGAATGTGTTGCTTTTAAAGGTGAAATTTTAGAAGCATGTTTATAATAAAATAGAGCCAATCCTATATAATAAAAGGCTAATATGCAAATTGACCGAATGGCATAATGACTGGTCACTATAACACACACTGACCACCAGGGGGCAGATGCTCAACACAGAAGCTGCCCCCTGGTGGTTAGTGCACTCCCACAGGGGGAGTGCCACTGGGCTCATGGCTGGCGAGTGCAGCAGTGGTGGTGGGAACCTCTCCTGCCTCTGCTACAGTGCTAAGGAGCAGTAAGCCAAGCAGAAAGGACTGAGAGGATGCAGGCCAGGCTAAGGGACCTCCTCACTCCCTCCTGAGTGCATGAGTTTCATGCACCAGGCCTCCAGTTGTCATTATAAAGTAAAAAAGTTATTCCCCGGAATATTTGCTACAATCATGTAAAATGTATTTGTCTAATTTTATAGTGTTTCCATGAGCTGTGTCTTCTAATCAGTAGTTTGCTGGGAAAGGTCTGAACTAGCACTCTGACCGTGAGGAGGGTGGGGCACAAATCCTCATTTGTACTATTTTCTAATTTTCATGGTGTAAATATTCCTATTCTGGCCAATTGTTTTTTAAATTGAGGTATAATTGACATATAACATTATATTAGCTTCAGGTGTTTTGATTCATATTGCCAAATGGATATGCACATTTATACAACTATATATACATACACACACACACACACACACACACACACACACACACACACACACTAAAGGCTCGGTGCATGAAATTCATGCACTGGAGGGGGGCAATGTCCCTCAGCCCAGCGTGCACCCTCTCCAATCTGGGACCCCTGTGGGATCGGGCCTAAACCGGCAGTCAGACATCCCTCTCACAATTCGGGACTGCTGGCTCCCAACCGCTCGCCTGACTGCCTGCCTGATTGCCCCTAACCGCTTCTGCCTGCCAGCCTGATCACCCCTTAACAACTCCCCTGCCAGCCTGATTGATACCTAACGGCTCCCTTGCCGACCCAATTGCCCCCAACTGCCCTCCCTGCAGGCCCAGTTGCCCCCAACTGCCCTCCCCTGCTGGCCTGGTTGCCCCTAACTGCCCTCCTGTGTAGGCCTGGTCCCCCCCATCTCCCCTCCCTCCCCTGCAGGCCCAGTCGCCCCAAACTGCTTCCCTATTTATAATGGTCTGGCCCTCTAGCAACTTCAGTGTGAAATTATAGCTAATTTGCCTACAAACGTCAGGTGGTCATAATAATCTGGCCACTCAGTGTATAATCTAGCATTGAACAGTTTTGGGTAGCAAGCATACCATTACCGGGTAAAATTAAATTTTATTGTAAGTCTGAGTATTTTCCTATGCACTTATCATATGTACACTTACTTTTTTTAGTCTGAATTTTTCTTTAATTATCAATTTAAGTAAATCCCATTTACAAGATGAATTTATATTTTGCTTTTAAATATCTGACTCTTTAAGAAAAGGTGTTCCCTTTGCTGCATGAGATTTATTTTTACACTTGGAAATGAACTTTTTATATTTGTAACAGATTTTAAGTAGCTTATTTCCTATACATTTCATACTTAATCAAACCTTTAAATCAGTACTGTTTAATATGAAAACAATGTGATGATGAAAATGTCCCACTGCACTGCCCAGTATGGTCTCCATGGGTTACATGTGGCTATTGGATACTTGAAATGTACAGTTGACCCTTGAATGTACAGTTCACCATGTTAGAAGTGCTGACTACTGGCAAAGACAAAAATCCAAATGTAACTTTTGACTCCCTCATAACCTAACTACTAATATCCTACTGGAAATTGGAAGTCTTACTGATAACATAGACAGTCAGTTATCATATATTTTATATGCTCTAAGTACTATATACTGTATTCTTACCATAAAGTAAACTAGAGAAAGAAAACGTTATTAAGAAAATCATAAAGAAAATATATTTACAGCATTTGTTGGAAAAAACTGTATATAAGTGGATTACCCAAATCAAAACCATATTTGTTCAAGGCTCAACTGTAGTTAGTGCAACAGAGGAAATAAATATTTAGTTTAACTTAATTTTGATTAATAGAACTTCATTTTAAATAGTCATATGTGACTAGTGGCTATTGTATTAAGCAGTGCAGCCTTAGGTAATTATGATCACAAATTCAAATTTGTGATCATAAAAAATTATGTACATAGTATGGTTTTTATTATTACCTTATAGAGTAGTTGATAGAGATTGTGCCTGAAGAGAATAAAGATATTTCATATACCTTTCCCCACACATCAATAATTTACTCAGTGAGCTAAACGCACTTTTCAAATGTCATTTAGAATTGATACCTTTATAGCTATTGTGATATCATATTTTCATAAAAGCTACAACTGTTTGTCTTGCGTTTCCATAGTTTATTTATTCTCCACATTGTTGTAGTAGTTGTTAGTTTCCCCTCAGTTGTCTAATTAGCCACAATATTCTTAAAACTCAAATCCTATACATATATTCCAGCATATATAGCTAGGTGTCATTGGTAATATAATAAAACTTTTTTCCTCTGTCCAATTAGATTAGAGTTTACTTTTATATAACTCTACTTTTTAAAAAGTTTCCAAGATGAGCCCTATCCCGTTTGGCTCAGTGGATAGAGCGTTGGCCTGCGGACTGAAGGGTCCCAGGTTCGATTCCAGCCAGGGGCACATGCCTGGGTTGCGGGCTTGATCCCCAGTCGGGGGCATGCAGGAGGCAGCCGATCAATGATTCTCTCTTATCATTGATGTTTCTATCTCTCTCTCCCTCTTCCTTCCTCTCTGAAATCAATAAAAAAATATATTTTAAAAAATTTCCAAGATGATAACAATTCACTAGTAACCCATCTTTCTCTACCTCTCTAATTCAAGTTCTTCTTCCTTCCATCCTCCCTTCCCCTCCTTTCTGCTCTCCTTTCTTACCTTCTCCAAGTGCTTATTAATGTAGACTATGTACACAGCAACATATATGTATTTTAGTTTTCTATTGCTACTGTAACAGACTTACACACACTTAACTGCATTATCTTGCAGTTCCGGAATTCAGAAGCCCTTTAGACATGGTGTAGGCAGGGCTGAATTCCTTCTGGAGTCTCTAGGTAAGACATTTCCTTCCTTGCCTTTTCTAGCTTCCAGAATCTACCTGCATTCTTTGGCTCATGGCTTTTTCCATCTTCAAAGCCATCAGGTTAGCATCTTCAAAGATATTTCTTTCTCCCTCTCTCTCCTATCCTGGTCACATCTACTGCTCTGTTTTCTAGCTTTTCCTTTTATCTGGACCATTTTGGTTATATTGGACCCAACTGTATAATAGGATCATATTTCATCTCAAAATACTTACTTTATTTGTATCTTCAAAGTCTATTTTGCCATGAAGTTATCATAGTCACAGACTCTGGGCACACATCTTTGGGTAACCATTATTTTGTCTACTACAACACACATTTTATACTCTTTGAAGTACAAAAGTTATAGTAATGTTTTGAAAAGGCTAATTATATTTGTGAGTATATGTGTTCATACACACACACACACACACACACACACACACACATACATCATTTAAAACATGTTTAAACACAAACAAACAACTAGATATGTAGTACAATAAGATGACTGGTACTTATTTTTATGTTTCATACATTTTCAAGCTTTTATCCAAAAATTGCTCTTGAAAGATTTCTGAATGGTCATATATTTTCTGATATCACAAATCTCTTTTTTTATTTTGCATCCATTTGATTATTATGTTCTCATAGACTATTCTTAACAAAGAGAGCATTTAGTAATGCTAATTGCTAACAGTGTGGTGATTCAAGTTGTATTTTAACAAATTTATTGATATGTAAGTAGTGTGGTACAAAAGTCTTGCTGCAGCCAAGAAATATTACATTAATCATTTCACCTCTATATACTAGGCCTATTACTTTAATCTAGCAGATTAAATTTGTGGCAGAATGAAAGCTTTCTATCCAAAAACCTAACAATTTAAACAGCTATGCCAAGCTTTTCTTCACTGAATGTGTAGCTAGTTAACAGACCAACTTTTGTCATGAAAATTTATGATCACACACTTAATTCAATTTGCTTTAAACCACTCAACACTGTGTAGTGGAAAGAACACTGATCTAAAATCAGATTAATACTGGCTTAGGCTCTGGCTTGCTTGCCCACTGGACTGTGACTTTTAGCTCATCTCTTCAGCTCTATGAAGTTTTGCTGCCCTTGTCTGTGAGATGGAAATAATATTTATCCCTGTATTCCTTACAACAGTGGCTGCTTGACACACAGGATCCTAAGTAAATAATAGCAGGTTTTATTATAATCACTTTTAATAGTAGAAAGAAAATGATAAATCACAGTACAAGTCATTAAGTCATGAGTATAATCAAAGGGGAAGTGAAAATAAATATCTAGAAATAGAGATATTCTTTATTATACATTTAACTGAGACAGAAACTTATCTCAGCAATTAAATACTAGGTCCTAGGGAAATGTTTCATAATATACCATTTTGGCTTTATAGATACATCAGGTTCAGTTTTTACATGGATTCATACTTTGTTTGCCAGATATCAATCTATTTTTGCATTAATCTTAAGGAATTCAATATTTATGGTTGGTTTTCTTATTTTATATCATTTGCACAGGCTATTCTGATTCTTTTCTTTTTCTAAACATCCTTTTTTTTTTCGTCTCATGTAAGATAGTCTTTTTTTATGATGTTTTGAATTGTAACAGTCAAGATAGGTCATTTTGTTATAGCATAGTAAGAAACTAGGAAAATTCCAGGACAAGTGGGATAGGAAAACTAAGATAGTTACTACACAGCAATTTGCAGCCACCTAGTAAGCCCCATCTTCCCTAAACCAAGGACACTTAAGAGTAAATGTTTTGCATTTTTCATCCTCCCCAACCAGAGGGTAAATAGCTTAAGTCACCCTATTCAGAGAGACAGATAACAGAAATCCAATTATGACATTTGCCAACCACACCAAAGAACAAATTAAGAGAATAAGTTTCATTTTGGTACATCAGCATGAAGCTGATGAATAGTCTATTGATTCTCCCCTAAGATCTCCCTAAATGCCCAGCCTTTAAACCCCTGAAAAGGAAGGTCTTGGGGTGCTCTCTCTCCAGGGAGCATGCCCCTGCTATTCCCTCCCCTTCTCTCTCCCCCACAGGCAGGAGTCCCCTAACCTCTAAGTGATCCTATTAGAGTTACAACCAGGGGAGCAATGGGCAGCGGAAGCTCCTCCAGGGCTAACCCCCTGAACTTGGCTCCAAGGCCCACTTTTCTCTGACTTCCCACTGAACCAAAGCAGCCCAGCCTAGGCTCTCCTGTTACCTCTTTGGTGCCTTTTTCTTGTTTCATTGTCCTAAGTATATTGTGCCGTGGTCAATAAATTCTTGCTTGCTTTCCTACACTTTGTCTGTTGATTGACATTGTTCCTTCAAGAAGACAAGAACTGCCCTAACTGGTTTGGCTCAGTGGATAGATCGTCAGCCTGTGGACTGAAAGGTCCCAGGTTCGATTCCGGGCATTGGCATGTACCTTGGTTGCGGGCACATCCCCAGTAGGAGGTGTGCAGGAGGCAGCTGATCGATGTTTCTCTCTCATCGATGTTTCTAGCTCTCAATCCCTCTCCCTTCCTCTCTGTAAAAAATCAATAAAATATATTTAAAAAAGAAGAAGACAAGAAGTAAAGTTTCCAGGTCTCCCTGGTAACATCCCTTTGGTGTCCTTACTCAGGTTGTTCTTACTGTGACTCGGATTTTTTCATCACTGGTAAGCCAGTCATCCTCGCCACCTTGGCTTGAAAGACATGATTGTGTTCCCTTATTGTGTTCCCTTTCCTCCCTGCACCTTTTCCTCCTGCCATGGGCTTCTCTCTCTCTTTCTCTCTCTCTCTCTCTCCCTAGATTGCCACACTGTGTGGGCACGGGATGAGGACATAGAAGAAGCAACAGGAGAACCTAGGCTGGGCTGCTTTGGCTCACTGAGAAGTCAGAAAAGGGGGCCTCGGAGACAGGTTCATCGGGTTAGCCCTGTATGAGAATAAACAAGTCATATTTTCGGTCTAAGAAGGGAGTTGAGGAACTGCCATTTTGGCTTGCATGACTGGAAGCTCCTTTGGGGACTGCCATTTTGAAATGGCAAAGGTCAACCCCTTCCTTTAAATTAGTCAATCGTGCATGACTGGGAGACTAAGCTCTTCCAATCAAGAGTGAGGGACAGGTCACGTGAGTCAAACATAAAAGCCAGAGCAGAACACCTGCTCAGTGTACGTGCTTCCAGACTCTGTGTTGGTACATACCTTCTGCAGGAGGAAAGATATTTGCCTTGCTGTCTGGCTCCTGAGTATCCTTTGTGTTCTACCAGGACCCCTGATTTGGGGGGCCCACCTTATTTCCAACACCTGGATGAGCTACCACTGCCCATTGCTCCCCTGGTTGCAAGTCTCATGGGATCCCTTAAAGGTTAGGGGACTCATGCTTAGACAGGAAGGAGAAGGGAGGGAATGACAGAGGCATGCTCCCTGGAAGGAGAGCGTCCTAGGACCTTCATTTTTCATGGGTTTTAAAGGCTGGGCATTTAGGGGAGAATCAATAGAATATTCATCAGCTTTATGCTGATGTGTCAAGATGAGATTCATTCTCTAAATTTTTCTGTCCTTCGGTGTGGTTTGCAAATGGCACTAATTAGATTTCTGTTATCTGTCTCCCTGAGTAGGGTGATTTAGCTATTTATCCTCTGGTTGGGTAGGAGAATACCATTTACTCTTTAGTTTTATTTTCTTTATTGTTTAAGGTATTACATATGTGTCCTTATCCCCCCATTGCTCCCCCCGACCCGCCCTCCCACCGCCGCTCATGCCCTCACCCCCTAGTGTCTGTGTCCATTGGTTATGCTTATTTGCATGCATACAAGTCTTTTGGTTGCTTTCTCCCCCTTCCCCCCACCCTCCCCTGACTTATTTTGCTTAGCATAATGCTCTCCAGGTCCATCCATACTGTTGCAAATGGTAAAAATTCTTTCCTTTTTATAGCAGCATAGTATCCCATTGTGTAGATGTACCACAGGTTTTTAATCCAGTCATCTGCTGATGGGCACTTAAGCTATTGTTAATCGTGCTGCTATGAACATAGGGTGCACATACCCTTTCTGATTGGTGTTTCTAGTTTCTTGGGGTATATTCCTAGAAGTGGGATCACTGGGTAAATGAGAGTTCCATTTTAGTTTTTTGAGGAAATGCCATACTGTTCTCCAGAGTGGCTGCACCAGTCCTCAGTCCCTCTAGTGGTGCACGAGGATTCCTTTTTCTCCCCATCCTCGCCAGCACTTGTCATTTGTTGATTTGTTGATGATAGCCATTCTGACAGGTATGAGATGGTACCTCATTGTCATTTTGATTTGCACTCTGATGATTAGTGACTTTGAGCATGTTTTCATATAGAAAACCCTAAAGACTCTCTCAGAAAATTATAAGACTTAATAAATGAATTCGGCAATGTAGTGGGATACAAAATTAATGCCAAGAAATCTATGGCATATTTATACACCAATAGTGATCTTACAGAAAGAGAGATAAAAAAAACAACAACACAATCTCATTTACTATTTCACATAAAAAATTAATATACCTAGGAATAAACTTAACTAAGGAGGTAAAAGACCTGTACTTGGAAAACTACAGGACACTGAAATAAGAGATAGAGGAAGACATAAACAGATGGAAGAACATACCGCATTCATGGATTGGTAGAATCAACATTAAAATGTACACACTACCCAAAGCAATCTATAGATTCAATGCACTTCCCGTTAAAATACCAATGGCATATTTCACAGACCTAGAACCAACTCTCCAAAAATTCATCTGGAATAAAAAGACCCCGAATAGCTGCAGCAATCCTGAGAAAGAAAAACAAAGTAGGAGGGATCTCAATACCAGATATCAAGCTGTATTACAAAGCCACTGTTCTCAAAACTGCCTAGTACTGGCACAAGAACAGACATATAGACCAAAGGAATAGAATAGAGAACCCAGAAATCGACCTAAACCACTATGCTCAATTAATATTTGACAAAGGAGGCAAGAGCATACAATGGAGTCAAGACAGTCTCTTCAATAAATGTTGTTGGGAAAATTGGACAGATACATGCAAAAAAATGAAACTAGATCACCAACTTATGCCATACACAAAAATAAACTCAACATGGATAAAGGACTTAAGCATAAGATGGGAAACCATAAAAATCTTAGAGGAATCCACAGGCAGCAAAATCTCAGACATATGTCAAAGGAATATCTTCACTGATACAGCTCCTAGGGCATGGAAACTAAGGAGAAAAAAAAAAATGGGACTACATCAAAATAAAAAGCTTCTGCACAGCAAAAAACAACAACCCACCAACAAAACAAGAAAGCACACTGCATGGGAGAACATATTTGCCAATGTTATCTCCGATAAGGGTTTAATCTCCAACATTTACAGGGAACTCATACAACTTAACAAAAGGAAGATAAACAACCCAATGAAAAAAATGGGCAAGGGACCTAAACAGATACTTTTTGAAAGAGGACAGAAGGAAGGCCAAGAGACATGTACTCTTAAGTGTCCTTTGTTCAGGGAAGAGAGGATTTACTGGGTGGCTGCAAACTGCTGTTTAACTATCTGTCTTAGTTTCCTTATTCTACTTGTCCTGGGATTTTCCTAGCTTCTTTCTATGCTATAACAATTTAATTCCAACATTCAAAACTTTATCTTTGCATATATATATAAAGAGTTAACAGATAAGCTAAATATATACATAAATTAATGCTTTATTTATATCAGTGATTCTCAACCTTCCTAATGCCGCGACCCTTTAATACAGTTCCTCATGTTGTGGTGACCCCCAACCATAAAATGATTTTCGTTGCTACTTCATAACTGTAATTTTGCTACTGCTATGAATAGTAATGTAAATATCTGATATGCAGGATGTATATGCAGGGGTCGCGACCCAGAGGTTGAGAACCGCTGATTTATATAGTTAACACATAAAATTGAGACAAACAGAAACAGGCACACACATATAATGAATATTTAAATATCCTCCCAAATAATATCTTTTATTAGCCTTTTTAATCTATCCTTATCTATTTAAAGCTACTCTAATCTATTTTTTAAACTATCAAGATAGTAATCTTTCTAACAATGCATATTTAATGTTTCTATTTGGTTCTAAAATTTCTAATAGAACTCCATTATTTATAGACTAAGAAGATAGGATAATTCCTTAGCAACAACTTACAAGGATCTTTATAATCTGGCCTTTGTGACCTTTCCAGGTAAATCCTGGGCCTCATCACTTATCTCATCATTTTAATCCTGAATGGCACTTTAGAGTTTTGCTCCTCACAGTCATTCAGCTGTTTTTTCTCTCTATTTGGTTGACCTTCTCTATTGACTCTCTCCTCTAACTGCCTGGCTCTATGTATTAATTTCTATGTATCCATTAGATTTATCTCACAATTTTATTTTTCCCGAAAGCTACCCTTAATTTGTTTAAGTAGCATTTATCCTTTTCCTTTGTGCCAGCAGGTTCTAATACCTTCCTCTGTAGTACTTTTTGATTATTATTTTTTGGTAGTGTGCTGCTTAGTATTACTCCATCCAGACTTCATGATGCTTCAAGCCAGCTCTATGCACCACTAGCATGGTGCGTCTGACATGGCAGGTATATGGAAATGTTTATTCAATAAGTAAATGGGGAAATGAATAAAGTTTGTAGGTGGACTTTTGCTTTAAAATTCAATGTTTAAAGCCACCTGTTACAATTATAGTAGTGCTTATTCAAACCAACGAAACACTATAGAAATACACTGGGTACAAAGTTATGGACTCTCAGCAACTCCACCTACTGTACTACCTTTCCTAGAAACAGTGTTATCCTATATAATAAAAGCCTAATATGCTAAGTGTCCAGTCATCCAGTCATCCATTCAACCAATCAAAGCAGAATATGCTAATGATATGCTAAGGCTGCTCAACCGCTCACTATGACATGCACTGACCACCAGGGGGCAGACAGTTGACGGGTCGACCAGTTGCTATGACGTTCACAGATCACCAGGGGGCAGATCTTTGACCAGTAGGTTAGCTTGCTGCTGGGGTCCAGCCAATTGGGACTGTGTGAGATGGGCTGGACATGCTCTGGAGCCCTTTCACGGTCCCTCCCCAGCTGGCCAACCTTTCACATCCCTCCCTGGCCCTGATCATGCACCAGTGGGGTCCCTCAGTGTGGCCTGTACCCTCTCACAATCTGGGACCCCTCAGGGGGTGTCAGAGAGCCAGTTTTGGCCTGATCCCACAGGCCAGGCCGAGAGACCCCACTGGTGCACAATTTCGTGCACCGGGCCTCTACTATATAAATAAGTATATAAACCTAGATATTTTGGTTTAGAGTTTTAAGAGTTATACAAATTAGATTATACTCTAGAAAATTTGTGTATATTGCTTTTCTTGCTCAATACTATAACTTAATGCTTTCCTTGTGCCATTATAAAGAAATCTCTCATTCTTTTTATCCATGGCACAATGTCCCATGTGATATAATTAATTAATTAACCTATCCTCCATTAATAAACATTTAGATAATTTCTACAACAATGTTACCATAAATTTCCTTATATGCACATACACACACACACAGTTTTGCTCATGTAAAAACATATACAGACTTCAGATTGTTTGAAGTATAATTTTTACACCTAAAGTTATACACTTTAAATTAGATGCATACTGCCCCATGGCTCTCCAAATTTTTTAAGAATAAATGTTGATTTTTAGAGTTCAATAACTTTTTAAAGCTTAATGGAAAAATTTAGATTCAATAAAATTATTCCTTGTTATTTACCTCCCCCCAAAAAAATTGGCAAAAGACTTTATAATTATATGTCAAGAGGTAAGTAGCATTTTCATCTCCAAAATAATCTGTCTGCATCGCATAATATCCAAATCACCAAAGTTTAATTATTATTGCCCTATGGCATATTATTGATTAAAAATTACAATACATTCATATTTAATGGAGTTGGTTATTGAATGTATTGGAAGTATAAGATAGGTATTTGGATTTAAAAGTATTTTAAATTAATACTTTTCTGACAAAGTTAAACTGTATAATTAATTCTTATATCTAATTTGGAGAATTAATGGTTTTTGGCATCATCATATATTAAGGTGCTAATTGTTGGCTCATATTGTTAGTATTAGGTGATCTTTTATATTGACTGTCTATGTTCAATGAATTTCTTTGAGCAGTATAGAAAGAATCATCTGAGTTAAGTAAAACAGGTTAGCATTTATGATCAGACAGTTAATGCTTTTTTCGTTCATCATATATCAATTTTTAAAAATCTAAATATATTTGGTGTCTTTCTTCAGAGTTTAGGCAATACTGATAAATTATATAACTGACAAGAAATGACTAGCCTTGTATTTGGGCTTAAAGAATAAATCTAATTGGATTTAAATTTAATTACTCAAATCCATTGTTTATTTGGCTTAGAACACCGATTCCACTGAAAAACAGTTGATTGACATTTCTTTGGTTATAACATTCAATGATATTACTGACAGTCAAGAAACAAACTAGTGTGTGCTAATATTAAAACATTATTTCTTACCATGTTTAAATATAAAATTTATATTAAGTTGTCAAGAATCTTATTATGCAAAATATCAGTAAAAAAGCCTATTGGAAAGAGACTAAAAATTCACATTCAAATTCAAGATTCTCACTGTTCTGATTTATTTAGATAACAACCAACCAGCTGCTTAAGGATGAAGGATGTTGCTTAATAGTGATATACATGAACAATACCTAATTTTAACCTTTGCTGTAACAGAATACATTTGGCATTTTAAAAAATATAATTTTTTTTATATTGCACAAGTCATCTCATTGGAAGTGAGCTGCCAATTCTTTGCTAGCTCTCTCTCTTTTTCTCTCTCTCTCTTTTTTTTTTCCTGGCAACCATGAGACCCAGATGCTAAGCACTGGAAGATATTTCTTCCAATAGCAGCATCTGGTGTGCTGGCAGACTCCATAAGCAATTTTGTTTTACAGCTTTAAAGCAGCTTCTGGGTCTATTACATGGTTAATCTGATGGGCTGTTTGGGCTGCCTTGTCCTCCTGGATGCCATATGCCAACAGCTAGAGATGCAGTGAACTGTCTGCCCATTAGGGTTGCTATAAAGCGCACACCTGAAAAAATCAGCTACAAAGAGAGTGTTCTACTTCTGTTGAGCCATTACAGTATCAATGATGAGTGGCTTGGCAAAAACAGTGCTAAAAACTAGCCAAAATTGTTCCATGCCAGAGGAGACAAGAAAACTGTAAATAATAAAATATTCAGGGAATCATTGTATCATTTGATAGTGAAATGAGTATTTGCAATTTTACCCCATGCAAGAGAAAGAACACAAAATGAGGAGTGTAATTGTGAGGATTCTCATCAGATACCTCTATTCTGTGGCAAATGATTCATGAGGATGAATTCACTGAGCGCGAGGGGTTTTGTCTAACTCGTTTTTATATTTTCAGGGCTTACCAGAGTATTTAATCATGGTAGAAATAAAGTGTTTTAAAATAAATAAAAGCAAATTACATGATAATACCATTGCAATCGTGCAATACATTTTATAATCTTTAAGCCCTATACCTCATTCCCTTCTTATTCTTTAGGTATTATGTTTTATAAAGCCTTTCTCAGAGAATACGTTCCTTACCCTCCAGACTACAGTGGACTCCAGACTTCTGTGCACTCCAATACCTGCCAACACATGCCACTATATCATTTAACACCATTTACAGTTATACACTTGTGATCATAGCAAACTTCATCCCAGGCCTTTAGTTAAAAACAATTTAATTTTAAGTTAAAGTATGGCAACATACACTAATGTCTTAATTTTTTCATATGTGGGCCAAAGCATATTTTTTGGTTATAGATAACTTCAGAGTCTGTAAACTAAAACTGATTAATTGATAAATAAACAATGCAAATGGTAAGAGAAGAGTAACTGCAGAACTTTGGTTAATCAAATGAATAACTGTAGGTTAATCAATATTCTACTCTATTTGAGTAGCTTTCATGCTTGGAATTCCTTCCTCTTTTTTTTTTTTGTTTTGTTTGTTTGTTTGTTTCATCTCTTTGATCCATTCTTCTGTCACACCATCTCACATGATTAGACTGAGCCTTCCCAATAATTAGGATAATTTCTGTATTTTATTAGTCACTATATTAATTCCACCTACAAACTTTATTCTTTTTTTCCCTTGCAACAAAACATATTCTTAGGGTTGGCGATTAGGACATGGATATCTTATTTTGTCTCCCACAGTGCCCAATCAGTAGATTTTAAGGGTGCAGATAGAATATAATCTTGATAAAATTTCCCAGTTGAACTCCATGAGTGAGATATGGAAATAAGAGAAGGTTCTTTGATTTATAGCATATTAATGCTGATAAATTTTTAAAATGCATTAGCCATGCACCCTCACTTTATATAAAGGGAAATCAAATCCTCAAGACCTAAATCACAAAGCCAAAAGAATCTACTTTAAGAATTAAGGATAATGCCCAGTTTTCCAACTCTTAATTTAGAGTACTTTCTGAATACTATCATTTCCCCCTTATCTGCTTCTGGTTCAGGCCAAAAGTACACTGGAGTCTATTTCACAGGCAATATGACACTTAATGAATTATTTTAAAGATTACAAAAACAAATATAAGATTGTAATAACAAATATAACATTGTTATAAAAGGTGCAATAAAATTTAATGCATGAAATCTATAGTTTCATTAAAATAAAACAAAACCACATAAAAATATACGATACTAGCCACATCTATAGAGCTTTGCTCAGGTATAGCCTTGAGGAAACATTTGGAAGTTGACAAATTTGTTTTAGGGAAACTCACTGCTCTAGGTTTCATGCTTTAAGGAAAATAATTTCTTTCTCCACATCCCTTATCCCCATTGGCTCCCTATAATAAATTCGTGGTAAACTGCTTTTACATGTCTTTTTACTAGTAGATCACACAATAAAACAAAAAAAAGAATTGTGTTGAATTACCCAAGTAATTAGAGTTATGATATGTCAACCCAAACAATTTAATAACTAAAAATCTTCCTGAGAATATACACTTTTAAACCTGAAGCACATGGTTGTTGTGTTGTTCTGTCTATACCACAAATAGGCCCTGGATGAATGACCCAAAGGGATCCATTCTATGGTTAATATGGCTGAGTAGATCTAGCTTCAATTCCACTCCAGATTTTGTTGGTCATTCTGTCATTCCAGCTGTGCTAGAATAGCTGAAATCATAAAGATGAATATTCTTCAAAATTTTATTTTATTTTTTTTCCATTTAATGTTAATGCCCTAAAAAGAGTTAGGTACTGAATATGCTATTGCCATGTGTTTCTTGAACTCCTGGCCTTTTCTTGCCTGGATGCTGGAAGCCAAATTGAATATGATCTGGTTCACTGAAACTTTTGTTTTCATATTCCTTCCTTTAGAAAAGATGCTGAATAATATTTCAATACTCTTATATTATTTTATACTACAGAAGAGAGACAATGATTTTGAATAAAGTTATTTTCCATTTATATATTTTTGCTTTTGTTATCTGGGCTTGGATGTCAAATCCAAAAAATCATTGACAAAACCAATGTCAAAGAACTCTTCCCCTATTTTTCTTCTAGTAGTTTTACAATTTCAGTTCTTTTTAGTCTATGTTGAGTTGATTTTTGTGTATGGTCTAAGGTAAGTATTAAATTTCATTCTTTGCATGTGACTACCCAGTTACCCCAACAAGATTTATGAGAGAGAGAGAGAGAGAGAGAGAGAGAGAGACAGACAGACAGACAGACAGACATTGATGTGAGAAACACACATCAATCGGTTGCCTCCCAAACTCATTGCTACCAGGGTGGGAAATCGAACCTGCAACCCAGGTACATGCCCTTGACTGGGAATTGAACCGAGTCCATTTGGTGCTTGGGTTAAAGCTGAAACCACTTAGACACACTGGCCAGGGCACTAAAATATACTTAAAAAGCATGTCTTTGTGGATGAGGGGTAGAGTTCACAATCATGTATTAGGACCTTTATACTGTGCTTTGCCTACGATTGATAGCCCAAAGGCATCATTTTGAGTGGAATCATATTGTTTAGGAGCAGTAACTCATGCTGTTCTACCAAAGAGCAATCATTAACAAAAATCAATTGGACCCGAATAGAAGAGAAAAGAGATAGTTAAAATGCTATTATTTATTATATTAAAAATATTAAGAGATGTCCTGGACAGTGTGCTAAATGGTGAGAGCATAAGCCCATACACCCAGGGGCCCAGGTTTTGATTCCAGCCAAGGGCACATACCTCGATTGCAGGTTCATTCCCTGTCCCTGTCTGGGCACCTGCGGGAGGCAACCAATCAGTGTGTCTCTCTCACATGGATCTCTCTCTCTCTCTCTCTCTCCTTATCCCTCTCCTTCCCACCCTTCCACTCTTTCTAAAACAATCAATGGAAAAATATCCTTGTATGAGGGTTAACAAACAAACAAACAAAAAACAGATTAAGATAGAAGATATTGAGAATAACTTGAATAGAAATTACATTGACTTATTAGAAAATATTTTAAAATATAATCATGGCCTATTAAGTTTAAAGTATAATGTATATTTTACAGACATATATTTGGATAGGTAAAACATAGCATAAAACATGACATTCATCAGATATATAAGTATAACCTTAATCTGATTGAAATTGGTTAATATTGATTAACTGACTCTGTGAAGCTAAACTATAAACCTCCCCAAAATGGTTCTACCATAATAAAATTAAATTTAATCCCTATATTTAAGATTATTTTATATTATTTCCAAAGATAGCAGTCTGATGATATAATTTCATGATTTGATATTTCTCAAGGCTTTTTATGTTTCTAATATAAAACTTAGATTAATGTCAGAAAATTGCACCTTGCTGACAATGAACAATATCCAATTTCTAGAGATTAAGAATTTGCTTAAAATTAACTAGTTGTGATTAAAGAAACTTGGCTCACAAAGCTTGAAGAACAGTGTCTAATAGAGTATAAATGAAGACAAGTCTGGAAAAAGAGAGAGAGACAGAGAAAGAGAGAAAGTTTCAAATCTAGACTGTGGCATTTATAAGCTCTGTGACTTTGTATAAATTCCTTAATAACTCCCTGTCCCAACTTGTCTTTTCTGCAAAAATAAGAATATATTATTACACGCACGTGTGTATGTGTGATTGCTAAGTTACTTCCTATTGCAATATTTTCTTTATCTGCTGGTATCCACTTCTTAACATCTCTAATTCGAGTTTCATGTACAATAATTGTATATTGAAAATCAACTGCCAATTTATTAGAGTGAATGAACATATAGGCAAGGACAATATTAACTATGAAGATTCAATAGACCACAGTAGCAAGTTCATCTCTATATATTTTTTACCAAATTATGTACTCTATTAATTATTACATTTATAATAAGGCATGCTTCATCAGGCAATCTTTCCTCATTTAAAATCACCTTTTTAAAAAACAAATAATGTAATGTACTATAATAGAGTTTTTTGTTTGTTTAGAAGAAAAAACCTGAATACAGGAGCAGGACATTTAAAAATACATAAACAACACAAATATATAAACATCTATCTATTATACCTAAATATCTAACTATCTATGAATGTTCATAATTTGACCCAATTGAAAGTCCAAAATTTACCAAAAGAATTTACATAACAAAAAGATAAAAAGCATAAAAGGGCACTTCTTGGCTTTTGTGCCTCTACAAGAGAGGTTCTAAACTTTGACTTATTATATGACTTACTATGTAATTAGTTATTATATGGGACCTAATGACTAAAGGGTTAATATCTCCACTGAATCTTCATTTGACAGCCTGATTTTGCCTGTTCTTGAACCTGGAAAGAATAAATGGCATCTCATAGTAAATTTCTGCAATCTTAATGATGTGGTCCCATTCATTAAGGCCCTACTCAATAGCTATGTTATCTACAATGAAATTTACCATCTGATCATTCACTATGTCTCCTTTTACTTATTTTCTTGAGCATATTTATAACAGTTGCTTTAAAGTCCTTGTCTGTTTATTCTAACTTCTAGATAATATCTGGACTGACTTTTATTGATTGTTATTTCTCTTGTCTAAGGGTAATATTTCCCCATTTTCACATGTCAAGTGGATTTGATTGTATATTGGACAATGCCAATGATACTTTACAGAGACTTTAGCTTCTTTTATATTTCTCTAAAAAATGTTGACTTCTGCTTTGGCAGGCATTTGAATTACTGATTGATAGATTTTACTTATACTGCTAGTCTTGATATTATTTTTTTGTAAGGAAGGTACGCTGCAGTTTTTACTTAGTTCTACAATAAGGTCTTTAGAGCATTTTTTTAAAAGATGTGATCTCAATCAAATGCCCCATTGTTCAGAAGGTCTTTCCATTCTGGGTGGGCTAAAATTCCCACATCTTCTAGCTGTATTATACCTTAGATATCATGATTCTTTTTAAAAAATATATTTTTACTAGAGGCCCAGTGCATGAAATTCTTGCACTCAGGGGGGTCTCTCAGCCCAGCCTGAGCTTTCTCGCAGTCTGGGAGCCCTCAGGGGATGTCCGACTAACGAGGAGCAAGGAGCAGGCCTAAGCCAACAGCTGGACATCCTTAGTGCTGCCGGAGGCGGGAGAGGCTCCCGCCACTGCCGCTGGACTCGCCAGCCATGAGCCCAGCTTCTGGCTGAGCAGTGCTCGCCCTGTTGGAGTGCACTGACCACCAGGGGGCAGCTCCTGTGTTGAGTATATGCCCCCTCGTGGTTAGTGCACATCATAACGACTGGTTGTTCTGTCATTCGGTCGATTTGCATATTGTGCTTTTATTATATTGGATTTCAGACTAAAAAATAGAGAGGCTACTGGATTTGTTTTAGTTACAATAATTAAATAGTGTTAAATTTTCTTAAAGTTGACAGATTAGTGTCCATGGCTCTTATGACATATTCCTTGCTTTATCTATTATATAATATTGTTTTCCATTTAAGCAACTCTGTTTTATGTAAATAATAATGGTTGCAAATTATCAAAATTGATTTTAAACAATCAATTGCTAAAATATTTACTTTTGTTTACCTTCTTCAATATTTTTAGGCAACAAAGTCTTCCTTAAAATATCAATTTTATTGCTATCACTGTTTGAACTTTACATTTTTATGTCTCTGACAGAAATAAAAATGAACCATATATTACAAGTAGATACCCCTATCTCTCTTTTTTAAAACATATTTTTATTGATTTCAGAGAGGAAGGGAGAGGGGGAAAGAGATAGAAATATCAATGATGAGAGAGAATCATTGATTGGCTGCTTCCTGCATGCCTCACACTGGGGATAGAGCCTGCAACCTGGGAATGTGCCTTCACTGTGAATCGAACCTTGACCTCCTCGTTTATAGGTCAGTGCCCAATCACTGAGCCACACCAACCAGGCCACCCCTATCCCTTTTTACATAATTCTTACCAAGAAAAAAAATCTTCATCCCAGTGTTACCATAAAAGTGTTGTGAAATCAAAAAAAATACTGTGACTTTACATAATGTTTATGTATAAAACTTGCAATGATAACTGTGCCTTTTGATTGTTTTTAATTATTCAATAAGTCATTTCCTGTCTTCACATCCTCACAAATTACCCCTTCTTTCATTTTATCCTGTTAGCTCTTAGCAACCTAAGATAAATGGTTATAGTTAAATTTTAAAAAATTTACTAGTATAACAACAACCTCCCGTAGTCAAATATTGCCTCTTTCTCTTGCATAGTAAGAATAAATGTTAAATTCCATCACAAACAAATAAAAAAATTGTTCTTGGTAAAGGAAATACACTCAATGCAAGTGGTCTGCAAATTGTATCCCCAAAAAACTCTAGGGGGTAATTGTAATTTCCCTACAAGTAAACAAATTCTCTCACACCCTAGTTTCCAGGGATTTATTGTCAGTGGGTTTCACAGCACTGAGCTGGAAATACATAATGAAAGGGAAGAACTAAAGAAATATTTAACTTATACTGATCAAGAAGCAAAACCATATTTTTCTACACTGCTGCTATTTCTCAGCAGGTTACATATGTACAGGCTGATATACATTCCAGATCCCACAGGCTCTTAAAACTTAAAGACCTCAGTGTCCTTGGCCTGCTTATGACTTACAAAGGCATAAATATGGTTTGGGGATTAGGGATAGAGGCATCGCATGCTGTAAATTTTAAATTGTCAATTAAACAGCATCATTGAATCCTGAGTAGAACTGCCAAGGGCATGTTTGTGTGAAAAAGAATGGATTAACACAGACAGTCCCCATTGACATTTAAGATACATATCTATGATTCTGGACACTTGAGGATCTGTATCTGAACAATGCGATCACATTT
Source organism: Myotis lucifugus (assembly GCF_000147115.1). Taxonomy (NCBI): domain Eukaryota; kingdom Metazoa; phylum Chordata; class Mammalia; order Chiroptera; family Vespertilionidae; genus Myotis; species Myotis lucifugus. The sequence continues at coordinate 19,307,934 of NW_005871048.1, forward strand.
CAAGTGCTGGAAACAATTTTTGTCTTAGTAAACGGAAAACCCCTCAATCGAACAAAGGAAAACTCTTAGGATATACTTAACTTTGTAAACTATTTGTGAGCAGCATTTGCATTCACTATTCGTATATGTGATATCAGGCAGACACAAAAATACAGTTCCCTTGCTTATGGTTGCACTGAATATAAAAATTAGACTGACTGCCATTTCTGCACCTGTAGCCTTTGTTGTTTGGTGAAGATGGTTTATTTGCTTTTATAAGAGTAGAGATTTATAAATAAAAAAAAGTATAGACACTTCAGCTGACAAAAATTTTAGTGTTTTATGTTATGACTTATTATCCATAGTAATTGTGTTTTCCTTTCCAAGAGGTAAAATAAATACAAAAAATAACAGCAAAACAAAAATAATGATTCTGTGAGTTCCTAAAAAGACTACAACCCCCCCCACTTTTAAAAAGAATTTCTTATAACTTTCTTTTCATGAATTGAAGAAAATTGAGAATGTTTATTTTAAATAATTCTAGATTTTTTACTTTTATTTGTATAATTTAGTGACATAATGATATATATGTATATATCATTGTATATGTGTATATATTGTGATATCACTGAATTATACAAATAATATCTGTAATATAAATGTATATACTAATATATATCCATATCTACAGTGAGAAACATACTAGCATATGATTTATAGTAGTTTTTAAGAAAATTATAAAAATACAATATTTAATGGAAAATGTCACTAATATTATATTAAAGGATTTGTACAGAACTTATGTGAACAATATTAATTTATTTACATTTTTGCCTTTGATTACTTCTCATTTATTACCTGAAATATTCCCCACCAAGTTATCTTATTGCAGTCAAAAACATTTATGATGCACAGTGGTCTTAAATTTCTTTTGTCATGGACCCTTAAAGGTATGATAAAATATCAATATAATCCAAGCATATATAAAATGATATTTTAACACCTTTCGTACCGCTCACGAGCTTTCTCGTGTTTCGCACGCCATCTGTTAAGGACTGCTCACGAGTTTTCTCGTTTTTCATGCACCATCTGTTATGGACCTTAGATGTCAACACACTGTCTTGTCCACATCGAATGAAGCGATCTCATTGGAAACCGTGCAGGTCAATCTACGAAAAACTATATAATTGCACGAACCCATAAAGCATTGCAGTTACATTGTATTTTGGTCATTCGAATAGTCTTCGTCTTCAAGTTCCTGGCACTTTTAGAAATGCCCTCTCTCAGAAAAAGGAAGGAAACCAACGAAACTGATACACTTCCTTTCGTGTTGTTCCATTCTAAGGAAAACGATGAAATGGACAAAAAAAGTAGTGCTGTACCTTATAAACTGTGGACTTTTCAATTCATTTAGAGTGTACAACGTCCTCAATCCACAAGCAAAAATGAAGTATAAACAGTTTCTGCTATCGGTGGCGAGAGAGTGGATAACGGATGACAATAATGAAGGCTCTCCGGAACCAGAGACAAATCTGTCCAGCCCTTCCCCTGGGGGTGCAAGGAGAGCACCTTGTAAAGATCCACCCAAAAGGTTGTCAGGTGATATGAAGCAGCATGAGCCTACGTGTATTCCAGCGAGTGGAAAGAAAAATTTCCTACGAGAGCCTGCAGAGTTTGTGCAGCCCATGGAAAAAGGAGCAAATCTAGATACTTATGTAAATTTTGTTTGGTCCCTCTTCATAGAGCAGTGGTTCCCAAACTTATTTGGGCTACCGTCCCCTTTCCAGAAAAAATATTACTCAGCGCCCCCTGGAAATTAATTTTTTAAAAATTTTAATAGCAATTAAACAGAAAGATATATGTATTAATGTTTCTACCTTTTTCGTAAAATATAGTAAAGAAAGGTGTAAATTAGAAACATTGAAGTTTGTAATTATGAAACTATTTATTGAACTCAAAATAGAAAGGTAATACAAAAAAAGTTAAAACAAATGCACCTGTGGCCATCACCGCCCCCCTGGATCGCTGCAGCGCCCACCAGGGGGCGGTAGCGCCCACTTTGGGAATCACTGTCATAGAGGAAAATGTTTTACGCAATACCATATGTTAAAAAAGTACTAGGAACTTTAATTGTTTAATTGTTTAATTGTTTTTGTAAATAAAAATGTTATAATTATTGAAAAACAACACCTAAAGTGCATTATGATCTGTAGTTATGATGATTTAAATAACGTGCAGTTTGCCCAAAAACATGCGGTCCCTGGCGTATGTCTTAGAGATTTCTATGCGGTACGAAATGTGTTAAAAAGCCATCATAAGTTTAAATACCTGAAAACTATATAATTTTCATGTACATATTATCATCAAATAAGATGATTATGTAAGACTTCAAAGAGTACTGACTGCAATCTAAATGCCTTAACTAGAAGTTTACATCATTCTTTTTTATCTATGAATTCATATTTCTATCCCACATGCCCCACAAAAGAGTTTTTCTAATATTTTATAGCACATATTTTTACTTGAAAGTTTTTATTCATGATAGTATTATAATTCTTTCAAACAAAAATATGCATATGAATTGAAGTTATGTTTCCTGAGGCCAGAAAGACAAATTTTGAATATTATTATATAGATACTAGTGGCCCAGTGCACGAATTTGTGCACCATTGGGGTTCCTCGGCCTAGCCTGCAGGATCGGGCCGAAACCAGCTGATATCCCCTGAGGGGTCCCAGATTGTGAGAAGGCACAGACCAGGCTGAGGGACCCCACCAGTGCATGACTGGGGCTGGGGGTTGACGCGGGAGGTTGGCCAGGTGGGGAGGGACCATGGGAGGGCTCCAGAGCATGTCCAGCCCATCTCGCTCAGTCTCAATCAGCCGGACCCCAGCAGCAAGCTAACCTACTGGTCAGAGCGTCTGTCCCCTGGTGATCAGTGCACATCATAGCAAGCAGTTGAGCAGCCTTAGCATATAATTAGCATATTACACTTTGATTGAATGGATGGCCGGACAACCAGACACTTAGCATATTAGGCTTTTATTATATAGGATTATAATCTTATACCTGGTGAAGAAAAATCAAACATTTTGAAAAGTTATTTAAAAGAATACAAGTGAGACCTGAACTCTGTCATGCTGAAGTAACTGGTAGGAGATTTGTCCTCTCCTCTAAAAAAAAAAAAATAGATAAATTAACATAATATATAAAATAATCCTGGGGATTAGACAATTCAGGATTGTGATGCCTGAGAGAAGGGAAACAAAGAAGTTTTGATGATAATTTTTAAATGATATAAAGCTGACTATATGGTGTTAGGGTTTGGCTGGTGACATGGGTTATGAAAGAATTCACAACTAAAGGAAGAGATACAGAGAGAAAGTTTATGTTTTACTTTCTGGGAAGGGAAAGGGTCATGTATTGCTAATCAATACAAGGCAAGAAAACAAAGGGTAGCTTCTCCTTTTAAGCCCTGGCTGTTGCTAAGCAACAAGGAAGGGAGGGGAACCCTAGGCTGAAGTTGAAGTTGAGCAGACATCAGGGGGGTTGTCTTGAAAAGTTTGTTTGCTTTTAGTCCAGACAGATATCTTAGGAAGGTGTCTTATCAGTATTTTTCCCAAGCCTGTAACACATGCTTAGAGCAAAAGTTATGAAGAGTTCAAAAGAGGCCTATTTGAAGGGGAAGTAGGAAGGGTGAAGGTAACTTCTTACTAACTACAGACTCCTTGGTGTAAATTATCCCTGAATTGTAAAAACAGCAGGGAGCAGTGGTATGCAAGAATGTAGCCTTGAGAGTAGCTTAGCTTGTCTTGCAGTTTGAACAGAGGGGCTGTTTGAATCAGAAGAGCTACAATCTTGGGGTTTAATTACCAGGTGCTTTTCATAAATTGTGAAAGCCATAGCAAAGAAAAATAAAAGCCTTTTATTTTTTTTTAAGAAAAGCCTTTTTTTTATGCCCTTATGTATGGTGACTATAAAAATGTATTTTAAGTTAAAAAATGAAAGGTTAAATTTAAAAATTGAACAAAAATTATGTGCACACCTGAGAGAAATCCAAATTGACTGTATTGATGTCAGACAAAACAGAGGTTGAGGAACATTATTAGGATAAAGAAAAGTAATAAGTAATGATAAAAGGACTAAGGTATCAAAAACATAAAAATACTAAATGTATATATTCCAAATAATAGAGCTACAAAAATGTGTGAAGAAAATACTGGAGAGAACTGAAAGGAGAAATGGACTATTTCACTATTATTGTTGGGCAACTCAAAATCTCTCATCAGTAGAACAAGTTGACTAATCAGTAAGCATACAGAAGACCTAAACAGCATTATGATCAATTTGATCTACTTGACACTTGTAGATCATCACATATAACAGCAAAATCACATTCTATTCAAATTAATAAGCAACATTTACCAAGGAATACTGTATGCTGGGTCAGATAACACACTTTAAACACCTGAAATAAAAGAACAAAATCCAAACAGAGGCATGGATGCATGGGACAGACTGACAACTGTCAAAGGGGAGTTGGGGGATGGATAAAAGAAGGTTAAGGGATTTTTTTTA